>NW_027514092.1:56882-99111 GCF_048772815.1 Callospermophilus lateralis
AGAAACAAAAAAAAAAAAAAATAGAATGTAGAACTACTTACTGTTTCAAGTTTCAGGAAGCTAGCACAAACCGTGTTTGATTTAGAGTTCGAACTACATTTGTCAATATAGGAGAAAACAGAGTGAAACCTAAAAATTCAAACTGTTACTCCAAAAGAATGCTTCAATCTAGGAGAACTAAACTTTGGCATCCAAGTGGGATTGGTGTACTGATCACTACTTGAAAGTATCATGAAGATTGGATGAAAAAATATATGTTGAGATTTCAGGAGACTCTAGTGTGTTGGAAGTTTGGCAACCCCTTTCAGTATAAGTGTTATTCGCCAGTCCCAGCTTTAGGATACAAGAGGAAACAAACCTTAGAGATAGAACGTAGAACTACTTTATTGTGTCAAGTTTCAAGAAGCTAGCACAAACCGTGTTTGATTTAGAGTTCTAACTGCATCTGTCAATATAGGAGAAAACAGAGTGAAACCTATAATTTCTAACTGTTCCTGCAAACGAATGCTACACCTAGAAGAACAAAACTTGGGCATGCACGTTTGATTGGTGTACTGATCAATACTTGAAAGAATCATGAAGATTGGATGAAAAAATATATGTTTAGATTTCAGGAGACGGTAGTTTTTTGGAAAATTAACAACGCCTTTCATTGAAAGTGTTTTTCGCCAGTCTCTGCTTAAGGCTACATCAAGAGGAAACAAACCTTAGAGATAGAACGTAGAACTACTTTATTGTGTCAAGTTTCAAGAAGCTAGCACAAACCATGTTTGATTTAGAGTTCCAACTCCATCTGTCAATATAGGAGAAAACAGAGTGAAAACTAAAAATTCAAACTGTTACTGCAAACGAATGCTTCAAGCTAGGAGAACGAAACTTGAACATCCACTTTTTATTGGTGTACTGCTGATTACTTGAAATCATCATGAAGGTCGGAAAAAAAAATATGTTGAGATTTCAGGAGACTGTAGTATTTTGGCAGCCTAACAACGCCTTTCATTGAATGTGTCTTTCGTCAATCTCTGCTTAGGTCTACATCCAGAGGAAAAAAAAAATAAAAATAGAATGTAGAACTATTTTACTGTTTGAAGTTTCAAGAAGCTAGCACAAACCGTGTTTAATTTAGAGTTTGAACTACATTTGTCAATATAGGTGAAAACAGAGTGAAACCTAAAAATTCAAACTGTTACTCCAAAGAATGCTTCAATCTAGGAGAACTAAACTTTGGCATCCAAGTGGGATTGGTGTACTGATCATTACTTGAAAGTATCATGAAGATTGGATGAAAAAATATATGTTGAGATTTCTGGAGACTCTAGTGTTTTGGAAGATTTGCAACCCCTTTCAGTATAAGTGTTATTCGCCAGTCCCAGCTTTAGGATACAAGAGGAAACAAACCTTAGAGATAGAACGTAGAACTACTTTATTGTGTCAAGTTTCAAGAAGCTAGCACAAACCGTGTTTGATTTAGAGTTCTAACTGCATCTGTCAATATAGGAGAAAACAGAGTGAAACCTATAAATTCTAACAGTTCCTGCAAACGAATGCTACAACCTAGAAGAACAAAACTTGGGCATCCACGTTTTATTGGTGTACTGATCAATACTTGAAAGAATCATGAAGATTGGATGAAAAAATATATGTTGAGATTTCAGGAGACGGTAGTTTTTTGAAAGCTTAACACGCCTTTCATTGAAAGTGTTATTCGCCAGTCTCTGCTTAAGGCTACATCAAGAGGAAACAAACCTTAGAGATAGAACGTAGAACTACTTTATTGTGTCAAGTTTCAAGAAGCTAGCACAAACCATGTTTGATTTAGCGTTCGAACTGCGTCTGTCAATATAGGAGAAAACAGAGTGAAAACTAAAAATTCAAACTGTTACTGCAAACGAATGCTTCAAGCTAGGAGAACGAAACTTGAACATCCACGTTTTATTGGTGTACTGCTCATTACTTGAAATGATCATGAAGGTCGGAAAAAAAAATATGTTTAGCTTTCAGGAGACTGTAGTATTTGGCAGAGTAACAACGCCTCTCATTGAATGTGTCTTTCGTCAGTCTTTGCTTAGGTCTACATCCAGAAGAAACAAAAAATAAAAATACAATGTAGAACTACTTTACTGTTTCAAGTTTCAGGAAGGTAGCAAAAACCGTGTTTGATTTAGAGTTCGAACTACATTTGTCAATATAGGAGAAAACAGAGTGAAACCTAAAAATTCAAACTGTTACTCCAAAAGAATGCTTCAATCTAGGAGAACTAAACTTTGGCATCCAAGTGGGATTGGTGTACTGATCACTACTTGAAAGTATCATGAAGATTGGATGAAAAAATATATGTTGAGATTTCAGGAGACTCTAGTGTGTTGGAAGTTTGGCAACCCCTTTCAGTATAAGTGTTATTCGCCAGTCCCAGCTTTAGGATACAAGAGGAAACAAACCTTAGAGATAGAACGTAGAACTACTTTATTGTGTCAAGTTTCAAGAAGCTAGCACAAACCGTGTTTGATTTAGAGTTCTAA
Source organism: Callospermophilus lateralis (assembly GCF_048772815.1). NCBI lineage: Eukaryota > Metazoa > Chordata > Mammalia > Rodentia > Sciuridae > Callospermophilus > Callospermophilus lateralis. Next base: position 59,402 of record NW_027514092.1, read on the forward strand.
CTGCATCTGTCAATATAGGAGAAAACAGAGTGAAACCTATAATTTCTAACTGTTCCTGCAAACGAATGCTACACCTAGAAGAACAAAACTTGGGCATCCACGTTTGATTGGTGTACTGATCAATACTTGAAAGAATCATGAAGATTGGATGAAAAAATATATGTTTAGATTTCAGGAGACGGTAGTTTTTTGGAAGCTTAACAACGCCTTTCATTGAAAGTGTTTTTCGCCAGTCTCTGCTTAAGGCTACATCAAGAGGAAACAAACCTTAGAGATAGAACGTAGAACTACTTTATTGTGTCAAGTTTCAAGAAGCTAGCACAAACAATGTTTGATTTAGAGTTCCAACTCCATCTGTCAATATAGGAGAAAACAGAGTGAAAACTAAAAATTCAAACTGTTACTGCAAACGAATGCTTCAAGCTAGGAGAACGAAACTTGAACATCCACGTTTTATTGGTGTACTGCTCATTACTTGAAATGATCATGAAGGTCGGAAAAAAAAATATGTTGAGATTTCAGGAGACTGTAGTATTTTGGCAGCCTAACAACGCCTCTCATTGAATGTGTCTTTCGTCAGTCTCTGCTTAGTTCTACATCCAGAGGAAACAAAAAATAAAAATAGAATGTAGAACTACTTTACTGTTTCAAGTTTCAAGAAGCTAGCACAAACCGTGTTTGATTTAGAGTTCGAACTACATTTGTCAATATAGGAGAAAACAGAGTGAAACCTAAAAATTCAAACTGTTACTCCAAAAGAATGCTTCAATATAGGAGAACTAATCTTTGGCATCCAAGTGGGATTGGTGTACTGATCATTACTTGAAAGTATCATGAAGATTGGATGAAAAAATATATGTTGAGATTTCAGGAGACTCTTTTGTGTTGGAAGTTTGGCAACCCCTTTCAGTATAAGTGTTATTCGCCAGTCCCAGCTTTAGGATACAAGAGGAAACAAACCTTAGAGATAGAACGTAGAACTACTTTATTGTGTCAAGTTTCAACAAGCTAGCACAAACCGTGTTTGATTTAGAGTTCTAACTGCATCTGTCAATATAGGAGAAAACAGAGTGAAACCTATAATTTCTAACTGTTCCTGCAAACGAATGCTACACCTAGAAGAACAAAACTTGGGCATCCACGTTTGATTGGTGTACTGATCAATACTTGAAAGAATCATGAAGATTCAATGAAAAAATATATGTTGAGATTTCAGGAGACGGTAGTTTCTTGGAAGCTTAACAACGCCTTTCATTGAAAGTGTTTTTCGCCAGTCTCTGCTTAAGGCTACATCAAGAGGAAACAAACCTTAGAGATAGAACGTAGAACTACTTTATTGTGTCAAGTTTCAAGAAGCTAGCACAAACCATGTTTGATTTAGAGTTCCAACTCCATCTGTCAATATAGGAGAAAACAGAGTGAAAACTGAAAATTGAAACTGTTACTGCAAACGAATGCTTCAAGCTAGGAGAACTAAACTTGAACATCCACGTTTTATTGGTGTACTGCTCATTACTTGAAATGATCATGAAGGTCGGAAAAAAAAAATATGTTGAGATTTCAGGAGACTGTTGTATTTTGGCAGCCTAACAACGCCTTTCATTGAATGTGTCTTTCGTCAGTCTCTGCTTAGTTCTACATCCAGAGGAAACAAAAAATCAAAATAGAATGTAGAACTACTTTACCGTTTCAAGTTTCAAGAAGCTAGCACAAACCGTGTTTGATTTAGAGTTCGAACTACATTTGTCAATATAGGAGAAAACAGAGTGAAACCTAAAAATTCAAACTGTTACTCCAAAAGAATGCTTCAATGTAGGAGAACTAAACTTTGGCATCCAAGTGGGATTGGTGTACTGATCATTACTTGAAAGTATCATGAAGATTGGATGAAAAAATATATGTTGAGATTTCAGGAGACTCTTTTGTGTTGGAAGTTTGGCAACCCCTTTCAGTATAAGTGTTATTCGCCTTTCGCAGCTTTAGGATCCAAGAGGAAACAAACCTTAGAGATAGAACGTAGAACTACTTTATTGTGTCAAGTTTCAAGAAACTAGCACAAACCGTGTTTGATTTAGAGTTCTAACTGCATCTGTCAATATAGGAGAAAACAGAGTGAAACCTATAATTTCTAACAGTTCCTGCAAACGAATGCTATAACCTAGAAGAACAAAAGTTGGGCATCGACGTTTGATTGGTGTACTGATCAATACTTGAAAGAATCATGAAGATTGGATGAAAAAATATATGTTGAGATTTCAGGAGACGGTAGATTTTTGGAAGCTTAACAACGCCTTTCATTGAAAGTGTTATTCGCCAGTCTCTGCTTAAGGCTACATCAAGAGGAAACAAACCTTAGAGATAGAACGTAGAACTACTTATTGTGTCAAGTTTCAAGAAGCTAGCACAAACCATGTTTGATTTAGAGTTCGAACTGCATCTGTCAATATAGGAGAAAACAGAGTGAAAACTAAAAATTCAAACTGTTACTGCAAACGAATGCTTCAACCTAGGAGAACGAAACTTGAACATCCACGTTTTATTGGTGTACTGCTCATTACTTGAAATTATCATGAAGGTCGGAAAAAATAATATGTTGATATTTCAGGAGACTGTACTATTTTGGCAGCCTAACAACGCCTTTCATTAAATGTGTCTTTCATCAGTCTCTGCTTAGGTCTACATCCAGAGGAAACAAAAATAAAAATAGAATGTAGAAATACTTTACTGTTTCAAGTTTCAAGAAGCTAGCACAAACCGTGTTTGATTTAGAGTTCGAACTACACTGTCAATATAGGAGAAAACAGAGTGAAAACTAAAAATTCAAACTGTTACTCCAAAAGAATGCTTCAATCTAGGAGAACTAATCTTTGGCATCCAAGTGGGATTGGTGTACTGATCATTACTTGAAAGTATCATGAAGATTGGATGAAAAAATATATGTTGAGATTTCAGGAGACTCTTTTGTGTTGGAAGTTTGGCAACCCTTTCAGTATAAGTGTTATTCGCCTTTCGCAGCTTTAGGATACAAGAGGAAACAAACCTTAGAGATAGAACGTAGAACTACTTTATTGTGTCAAGTTTCAAGAAACTAGCACAAACCGTGTTTGATTTAGAGTTCTAACTGCATCTGTCAATATAGGAGAAAACAGAGTGAAACCTATAATTTCTAACAGTTCCTGCAAACGAATGCTACAACCTAGAAGAACAAAAGTTGGGCATCGACGTTTGATTGGTGTACTTATCAATACTTGAAAGAATCATGAAGATTGGATGAAAAAATATATGTTGAGATTTCAGGAGACGGTAGATTTTTGGAAGCTTAACAACGCCTTTCATTGAAAGTGTTATTCGCCAGTCTCTGCTTAAGGCTACATCAAGAGGAAACAAACCTTAGAGATAGAACGTAGAACTACTTTATTGTGTCAAGTTTCAAGAAGCTAGCACAAACCATGTTTGATTTAGAGTTCGAACTGCATCTGTCAATATAGGAGAAAACAGAGTGAAAACTAAAAATTCAAACTGTTACTGCAAACGAATGCTTCAACCTAGGAGAACGAAACTTGAACATCCACGTTTTATTGGTGTACTGCTCATTACTTGAAATTATCATGAAGGTCGGAAAAAATAATATGTTGATATTTCAGGAGACTGTACTATTTTGGCAGCCTAACAACGCCTTTCATTAAATGTGTCTTTCATCAGTCTCTGCTTAGGTCTACATCCAGAGGAAACAAAAAATAAAAATAGAATGTAGAAATACTTTACTGTTTCAAGTTTCAAGAAGCTAGCACAAACCGTGTTTGATTTAGAGTTCGAACTACACTGTCAATATAGGAGAAAACAGAGTGAAAACTAAAAATTCAAACTGTTACTCCAAAAGAATGCTTCAATCTAGGAGAACTAATCTTTGGCATCCAAGTGGGATTGGTGTACTGATCATTACTTGAAAGTATCATGAAGATTGGATGAAAAAATATATGTTGAGATTTCAGGAGACTCTAGTGTGTTGGAAGTTTGGCAACCCCTTTCAGTATAAGTGTTATTCGCCAGTCCCAGCTTTAGGATACAAGAGGAAACAAACCTTAGAGATAGAACGTAGAACTACTTTATTGTGTCAAGTTTCAAGAAGCTACACAAACCGTGTTTGATTTAGAGTTCTAACTGCATCTGTCAATATAGGAGAAAACAGAGTGAAACCTATAATTTCTAACTGTTCCTGCAAACGAATGCTACACCTAGAAGAACAAAACTTGGGCATGCACGTTTGATTGGTGTACTGATCAATACTTGAAAGAATCATGAAGATTGGATGAAAAAATATATGTTGAGATTTCAGGAGACGGTAGTTTTTTGGAAGCTTAACAACGCCTTTCGTTGAAAGTGTTATTCGCCAGTCTCTGCTTAAGGCTACATCAAGAGGAAACAAACGTTAGAGATAGAACGTAGAACTACTTTATTGTGTCAAGTTTCAAGAAGCTAGCACAAACCATGTTTGATTTAGAGTTCGAACTGCATCTGTCAATATAGAAGAAAACAGAGTGAAAATTAAAAATTCAAACTGTTACTGCAAACGAATGCTTCAACCTAGGAGAACGAAACTTGAACATCCACGTTTTATTGGTGTACTGCTCATTACTTGAAATTATCATGAAGGTCGGAAAAAAAATATGTTGAGATTTCAGGAGACTGTAGTATTTTGGCAGCCTAACAACGCCTTTCATTGAATGTGTCTTTCGTCAGTCTCTGCTTAGGTCTACATCCAGAGGAAAAAAAAAATAAAAATAGAATGTAGAACTATTTTACTGTTTCAAGTTTCAAGTAGCTAGCACAAACCGTGTTTGATTTAGAGTTTGAACTACATTTGTCAATATAGGTGAAAACAGAGTGAAACCTAAAAATTCAAACTGTTACTCCAAAAGAATGCTTCAATCTAGGAGAACTAAACTTTGGCATCCAAGTGGGATTGGTGTACTGATCATTACTTGAAAGTATCATGAAGATTGGATGAAAAAATATATGTTGAGATTTCAGGAGACTCTAGTGTGTTGGAAATTTGGCAACCTTTATCAGTATAAGTGTTATTCGCCAGTCCCACCTTTAGGATACAAGAGGAAACAAACCTTAGAGATAGAACGTAGAACTACTTTATTGTGTCAAGTTTCAAGAAGCTAGCACAAACCGTGTTTGATTTAGAGTTCTAACTGCATCTGTCAATATAGGAGAAAACAGAGTGAAACCTATAATTTCTAACTGTTCCTGCAAACGAATGCTACAACCTAGAAGAACAAAACTTGGGCATCCACGTTTGATTGGTGTACTGATCAATACTTGAAAGAATCATGAAGATTGGATGAAGAAATATATGTTGAGATTTCAGGAGACGGTAGTTTTTGGAAGCTTAACAACGCCTTTCATTGAAAGTGTTATTCGCCAGTCTCTGCTTAAGGCTACATCAAGAGGAAACAAACCTTAGAGATAGAACGTAGAACTACTTTATTGTGTCAAGTTTCAAGAAGCTAGCACAAACCATGTTTGATTTAGCGTTCGAACTGCATCTGTCAATATAGGAGAAAACAGAGTGAAAACTAAAAATTCAAACTGTTACTGCAAACGAATGCTTCAAGCTAGGAGAACAAAACTTGAACATCCACGTTTTATTGGTGTACTGCTCATTACTTGAAATGATCATGAAGGTCGGAAAAAAAAATATGTTGAGATTTCAGGAGACTGTAGTATTTTGGCAGCCTAACAACGCCTTTCATTGAATGTGTCTTTCGTCAGTCTCTGCTTAGGTCTACATCCAGAGGAAACAAAAAATAAAAATAGAATTTAGAACTACTTTACTGTTTCAAGTTTCAAGAAGCTAGCACAAACCGTGTTTGATTTAGAGTTCGAACTACATTTGTCAATATAGGAGAAAACAGTGTGAAACCTAAAAATTCAAACTGTTACTCCAAAAGAATGCTTCAATCTAGGAGAACTAAACTTTGGCATCCAAGTGGGATTGGTGTACTGATCATTACTTGAAAGTATCATGAAGATTGGATGAAAAAATATATGTTGAGATTTCAGGAGACTCTAGTGTCTTGGAAGTTTGGCAACCTTTTTCAGTATAAGTGTTATTCGCCAGTCCCAGCTTTAGGATACAAGAGGAAACAAACCTTAGAGATAGAACGTAGAAATACTTTATTGTGTCAAGTTTCAAGAAGCTAGCACAAACCGTGTTTCATTTAGAGTTCTAACTGCATCTGTCAATATAGGAGAAAACAGAGTGAAACCTATAATTTCTAACTGTTCCTGCAAACGAATGCTACAACCTAGAAGAACAAAACTTGGGCATCCACGTTTGATTGGTGTACTGATGAATACTTGAAAGAATCATGAAGATTGGATGAAAAAATATATGTTGAGATTTCAGGAGAAGGCAGTTTTTTGGAAGCTTAACAACGCCTTTCATTGAAAGTGTTATTCGCCAGTCTCTGCTTAAGGATACATCAAGAGGAAACAAACCTTGAGATAGAACGTAGAACTACTTTATTGGGTCAAGTTTCAAGAAGCTAGCACAAACCATGTTTGATTTAGAGTTCGAACTGCATCTGTCAATATAAAAGAAAACAGAGTGAAAACTAAAAATTCAAACTGTTACTGCAAACGAATGCTTCAACCTAGGAGAACGAAACTTGAACATCCTCATTTTATTGGTGTACTGCTCATTACTTGAAATGATCATGAAGGTTGGAAAAAAAATATGTTGAGATTTCAGGAGACTGTAGTATTTTGGCAGCCTAACAACGCCTTTTATTGAATGTGTCTTTCGTCAGGCTCTGCTTAGGTCTACATCCAGAAGAAACAAAAAAAAAAATAGAATGTAGAACTACTTTACTGTTTCAAGTTTCAGGAAGCTAGCACAAACCGTGTTTGATTTAGAGTTCGAACTACATTTGTCAATATAGGAGAAAACAGAGTGAAACCTAAAAATTCAAACTGCTACTCCAAAAGAATGCTTCAATCTAGGAGAACTAAACTTTGGCATCCAAGTGGGATTGGTGTACTGATCACTACTTGAAAGTATCATGAAGATTGGATGAAAAAATATATGTTGAGATTTCAGGAGACTCTAGTGTGTTGGAAGTTTGGCAACCCCTTTCAGTATAAGTGTTATTCGCAAGTCCCAGCTTTAGGATACAAGAGGAAACAAACCTTAGAGATAGAACGTAGAACTACTTTATTGTGTCAAGTTTCAAGAAGCTAGCACAAACCGTGTTTGATTTAGAGTTCTAACTGCATCTGTCAATATAGGAGAAAACAGAGTGAAACCTATAATTTCTAACTGTTCCTGCAAACGAATGCTACACCTAGAAGAGCAAAACTTGGGCATGCACGTTTGATTGGTGTACTGATCAATACTTGAAAGAATCATGAAGATTGGATGAAAAAATATATGTTCAGATTTCAGGAGACGGTAGTTTTTTGGAAGCTTAACTACGCCTTTCATTGAAAGTGTTTTTCGCCAGTCTCTGCTTAAGGCTACATCAAGAGGAAACAAACCTTAGAGATAGAACGTAGAACTACTTTATTGTGTCAAGTTTCAAGAAGCTAGCACAAACCATGTTTGATTTAGAGTTCCAACTCCATCTGTCAATATAGGAGAAAACAGAGTGAAAACTAAAAATTCAAACTGTTACTGCAAACGAATGCTTCAAGCTAGGAGAACGAAACTTGAACATCCACTTTTTATTGGTGTACTGCTGATTACTTGAAATCATCATGAAGGTCGGAAAAAAAAATATGTTGAGATTTCAGGAGACTGTAGTATTTTGGCAGCCTAACAACGCCTTTCATTGAATGTGTCTTTCGTCAGTCTCTGCTTAGGTCTACATCCAGAGGAAACAAAAAATAAAAATAGAATGTAGAACTACTTTACTGTTTCAAGTTTCAAGAAGCTAGCACAAACCGTGTTTGATTTAGAGTTCGAACTACATTTGTCAATATAGGAGAAAACAGAGTGAAACCTAATAATTCAAACTGCTACTCCAAAAGAATGCTTCAATCTAGGAGAACTAAACTTTGGCATCCAAGTGGGATTGGTGTACTGATCACTACTTGAAAGTATCATGATGATTGGATGAAAAAATATATGTTGAGATTTCAGGAGACTCTAGTGTGTTGGAAGTTTGGCAACCCCTTTCAGTATAAGTGTTATTCGCCAGTCCCAGCTTTAGGATACAAGAGGAAACAAACCTTAGAGATAGAACGTAGAACTACTTTATTGTGTCAAGTTTCAAGAAGCTAGCACAAACCGTGTTTGATTTAGAGTTCTAACTGCATCTGTCAATATAGGAGAAAACAGAGTGAAACCTATAATTTCTAACAGTTCCTGCAAACGAATGCTACAACCTAGAAGAACAAAAGTTGGGCATCCACGTTTGATTGGTGTACTGATCAATACTTGAAAGAATCATGAAGATTGGATGAAAAAATATATGTTGAGATTTCAGGAGATGGTAGTTTTTTGGAAGCTTAACAACGCCTTTCATTGAAAGTGTTATTCGCCAGTCTCTGCTTAAGGCTACATCAAGAGGAAACAAACCTTAGAGATAGAACGTAGAACTACTTTATTGTGTCAAGATTCAAGTAGCTAGCACAAACCATGTTTGATTTAGAGTTCGAACTGCATCTGTCAATATAGGAGAAAACAGAGTGAAAACTAAAAATTCAAACTGTTACTGCAAACGAATGCTTCAACCTAGGAGAACGAAACTTGAACATCCACGTTTTATTGGTGTACTGCTCATTACTTGAAATTATCATGAAGGTCGGAAAAAAATATGTTGAGATTTCAGGAGACTGTAGTATTTTGGCAGCCTAACAACGCCTTTCATTGAATGTGTCTTTCGTCAGTCTCTGCTTAGGTCTACATCCAGAGGAAAAAAAAAATAAAAATAGAATGTAGAACTATTTTACTGTTTCAAGTTTCAAGAAGCTAGCACAAACCGTGTTTGATTTAGAGTTTGAACTACATTTGTCAATATAGGTGAAAACAGAGTGAAACCTGAAAATTCAAACTGTTACTCCAAAAGAATGCTTCAATCTAGGAGAACTAAACTTTGGCATCCAAGTGGGATTGGTGTACTGATTACTACTTGAAAGTATCATGAAGATTGGATGAAAAAATATGTGTTGAGATTTCAGGAGACTCTAGTGTGTTGGAAGTTTGGCAACCCCTTTCAGTATAAGTGTTATTCGCCAGTCCCAGCTTTAGGATACAAGAGGAAACAAACCTTAGAGATAGAACGTAGAACTACTTTATTGTGTCAAGTTTCAAGAAGCTAGCACAAACCGTGTTTGATTTAGAGTTCTAACTGCATCTGTCAATATAGGAGAAAACAGAGTGAAACCTATAATTTCTAACTGTTCCTGCAAACGAATGCTACACCTAGAAGAACAAAACTTGGGCATGCACGTTTGATTGGTGTACTGATCAATACTTGAAAGAATCATGAAGATTGGATGAAAAGATATATGTTTAGATTTCAGGAGACGGTAGTTTTTTGGAAAATTAACAACGCCTTTCATTGAAAGTGTTTTTCGCCAGTCTCTGCTTAAGGCTACATCAAGAGGAAACAAACCTTAGAGATAGAACGTAGAACTACTTTATTGTGTCAAGTTTCAAGAAGCTAGCACAAACCATGTTTGATTTAGAGTTCCAACTCCATCTGTCAATATAGGAGAAAACAGAGTGAAAACTAAAAATTCAAACTGTTACTGCAAACGAATGCTTCAAGCTAGGAGAACGAAACTTGAACATCCACTTTTTATTGGTGTACTGCTGATTACTTGAAATCATCATGAAGGTCGGAAAAAAAAATATGTTGAGATTTCAGGAGACTGTAGTATTTTGGCAGCCTAACAACGCCTTTCATTGAATGTGTCTTTCGTCAGTCTCTGCTTAAGTCTACATCCAGAGGAAACAAAAAATAAAAATAGAATGTAGAACTACTTTACTGTTTCAAGTTTCAAGAAGCTAGCACAAACCGTGTTTGATTTAGAGTTCGAACTACATTTGTCAATATAGGAGAAAACAGTGTGAAGCCTAAAAATTCAAACTGCTACTCCAAAAGAATGCTTCAATCTCGGAGAACTAAACTTTGGCATCCAAGTGGGATTGGTGTACTGATCATTACTTGAAAGTATCATGAAGATTGGATGAAAAAATATATGTTGAGATTTCAGGAGACTCTAGTGTTTTGGAAGTTTGGCAACCGCTTTCAGTATAAGTGTTATTCGCCAGTCCCAGCTTTAGGATACAAGAGGAAACAAACCTTAGAGATAGAACGTAGAACTACTTTATTGTGTCAAGTTTCAAGAAGCTAGCACAAACCGTGTTTGATTTAGAGTTCTAACTGCATCTGTCAATATAGGAGAAAACAGAGTGAAACCTATAATTTCTAACTGTTCCTGCAAACGAATGCTACAACCTAGAAGAACAAAACTTGGGCATCCACGTTTGATTGGTGTACTGATCAATACTTGAAAGAATCATGAAGATTGGATGAAAAAATATATATTGAGATTTCAGGAGACGGTAGTTTTTTGGAAGCTTAACAACGCATTTCATTGAAAGTGTTATTCGCCAGTCTCTGCTTAAGGCTACATCAAGAGGAAACAAACCTTAGAGATAGAACGTAGAACTACTTTATTGTGTCAAGTTTCAAGAAGCTAGCACAAACCATGTTTGATTTAGAGTTCGAACTGCATCTGTCAATATAGGAGAAAACAGAGTGAAAACTAAAAATTCAAACTGTTACTGCAAACGAATGCTTCAACCTAGGAGAACGAAACTTGAACATCCACGTTTTATTGGTGTACTGCTGATTACTTGAAATTATCATGAAGGTCGGAAAACAAAACTATGTTGAGATTTCAGGAGACTGTATTATTTTGGCAGCCTAACAACGCCTTTCATTGAATGTGTCTTTCGTCAGTCTCTGCTTAGGTCTATATCCAGAGGAAACAAAAAATAAAAATAGAATGTAGAACTACTTTACTGTTTCAAGTTTCAAGAAGCTAGCACAAACCGTGTTTGATTTAGAGTTCGAACTACATTTGTCAATATAGGAGAAAACAGAGTGAAACCTAAAAATTCAAACTGTTACTCCAAAAGAATGCTTCAATCTAGGAGAACTAAACTTTGGCATCCAAGTGGGATTGGTGTACTGATCATTACTTGAAAGTATCATGAAGATTGGATGAAAAAATATATGTTGAGATTTCAGGAGACTCTAGTGTGTTGGAAGTTTGGCAACCCCTTTCAGTATAAGTGTTATTCGCCAGTCCCAGGTTTAGGATACAAGAGGAAACAAACCTTAGAGATAGAACGTAGAACTACTTTATTGTGTCAAGTTTCAAGAAGCTAGCACAAACCGTGTTTGATTTAGAGTTCTAACTGCATCTGTCAATATAGGAGAAAACAGAGTGAAACCGATAATTTCTAACTGTTCCTGCAAACGAATGCTACAACCTAGAAGAACAAAACTTGGGCATCCACGTTTGATTGGTGTACTGATCAATACTTGAAAGAATCATTAAGATTGGATGAAAAAATATATGTTGAGAATTCAGGAGACTGTAGTTTTTTGGAAGCTTAACAACGCCTTTCATTGAAAGTGTTATTCGCCAGTCTCTGCTTAAGGCTACATCAAGAGGAAACAAACCTTAGAGATAGAACGTAGAACTACTTTATTGTGTCAAGTTTCAAGAAGCTAGCACAAACCATGTTTGATTTAGAGTTCGAACTGCATTTGTCAATATAGGAGAAAACAGAGTGAAAACTAAAAATTCAAACTGTTACTGCAAACGAATGCTTCAACCTAGGAGAACGAAACTTGAACATCCACGTTTTATTGGTGTACTGCTCATTACTTGAAATTATCATGAAGGTTGGAAAAAAAATATGTTGAGATTTCAGGAGACTGTAGTATTTTGGCAGCCTAACAACGCCTTTCATTGAATGTGTCTTTCGTCAGTCTCTGCTTAGGTCTACATCCAGAGGAAACAAAAAATAAAAAATACAATGTAGAACTACTTTACTGTTTCAAGTTTCAAGAAGCTAGCACAAACCGTGTTTGATTTAGAGTTCGAACTACGTTTGTCAATATAGGAGAAAACAGAGTGAAACCTAAAAATTCAAACTGTTACTCCAAAAGAATGCTTCAATCTAGGAGAACTAAACTTTGGCATCCAAGTGGGATTGCTGTACTGATCATTACTTGAAAGTATCATGAACATTGGATGAAAAAATATATGTTGAGATTTCAGGAGACTCTAGTGTTTTGGAAGTTTGGCAACCCCTTTCAGTATAAGTGTTATTCGCCAGTCCCAGCTTTAGGATACAAGAGGAAACAAACCTTAGAGATAGAACCTAGAGCTACTTTATTGTGTCAGGTTTCAAGAAGCTAGCACAAACCGTGTTTGATTTAGAGTTCTAACTGCATCTGTCAAAATAGGAGAAAACAGAGTGAAACCTATAATTTCTAACAGTTCCTGCAAACGAATGCTACAACCTAGAAGAACAAAACTTGGGCATCCACGTTTGATTGGTGTACTGATCAATACTTGAAAGAATCATGAAGATTGGATGAAAAAATATATGTTGAGATTTCAGGAGACGGTAGTGTTTTTTGAAGCTAAAAAACGCCTTTCATTGAAAGTGTTATTCGCCAGTCTCTGCTTAAGGCTACATCAAGAGGAAACAAACCTTAGAGATAGAACGTAGAACTACTTTATTGTGTCAAGTTTCATGAAGCTAGCACAAACCATGTTTGATTTAGAGTTCGAACTGCATCTGTCAATATAGGAGAAAAGAGAGTGAAAACTAAAAATTCAAACTGTTACTGCAAACGAATGCTTCAACCTAGGAGAACGAAACTTGAACATCCACGTTTTATTGGTGTACTGCTCATTACTTGAAATTATCATGAAGGTCGGAAAAAAAATATGTTGGGATTTCAGGAGACTGTAGTATTTTGGCAGCCTATCAACGCCTTTCATTGAATGTGTCTTTCGTCAGTCTCTGCTTAGGTCTACATCCAGAGGAAACAAAAAATAAAAATAGAATGTAGAACTACTTTACTCTTTCAAGTTTCAAGAAGCTAGCACAAACCGTGTTTGATTTAGAGTTCGAACTACATTTGTCAATATAGGAGAAAACAGAGTGAAACCTAAAAATTCAAACTGTTACTCCAAAAGAATGCTTCAATCTAGGAGAACTAAACTTTGGCATCCAAGTGGGATTGGTGTACTGATCATTACTTGAAAGTATCATGAAGATTGGATGAAAAAATATATGTTGAGATTTCAGGAGACTCTAGTGTTTTGGAAGTTTGGCAACCCATTTCAGTATAAGTGTTATTCGCCAGTCCCAGCTTTAGGATCCAAGAGGAAACAAACCTTAGAGATAGAACGTAGAACTACTTTATTGTGTCAAGTTTCAAGAAGCTAGCACAAACCGTGTTTGATTTAGAGTTCTAACTGCATCTGTCAATATAGGAGAAAACAGAGTGAAACATATAATTTCTAACTGTTCCTGCAAACGAATGCTTCAACCTAGAAGAACAAAACTTGGGCATCCACGTTTGATTGGTGTACTGATCAATACTTGAAAGAATCATGAAGATTGGATGAAAAGATATATGTTGAGATTTCAGGAGACGGTAGTTTTTTGGAAGCTTAACAACGCCTTTCATTGAAAGTGTTATTCCCCAGTCTCTGCTTAAGGCTACATCAAGAGGAAACAAACCTTAGAGATAGAACGTCGAACTACTTTATTGTGTCAAGTTTCAAGAAGCTAGCACAAACCATGTTTGATTTAGAGTTCGAACTGCATCTGTCTATATAGGAGAAAAGAGAGTGAAAACTAAAAATTCAAACTGTTACTGCAAACGAATGCTTCAACCTAGGAGAACGAAACTTGAACATCCACGTTTTATTGGTGTACTGCTCATTACTTGAAATTATCATGAAGGTTGAAAAAAATATGTTGAGATTTGAGGAGACTGTATTATTTTGCAGCCTAACAACGCCTTTCATTGAATGTGTCTTTCGTCAGTCTCTGCTTAGGTCTACATCCAGAGGAAACAGAAAATAAAAATAGAATGTAGAACTACTTTACTGTTTCAAGTTTCAAGAAGCTAGCACAAACCGTGTTTGATATAGAGTTCGAACTACATTTGTCAATATAGGAGAAAACAGAGTGAAACCTAAAAATTCAAACTGTTACTCCAAAATAATGCTTCAATCTAGGAGAACTAAACTTTGGCATCCAAGTGGGATTGGTGTACTGATCATTACTTGAAAGTATCATGAAGATTGGATGAAAAAATATATGTTGAGATTTCTGGAGACTCTAGTGTGTTGGAAGTTTGGCAACCCCTTTCCGTATAAGTGTTATTCGCCAGTCCCAGCTTTAGGATAGAAGAGGAAACAAACCTTAGAGATAGAACGTAGAACAACTTTATTGTGTCAAGTTTCAAGAAGCTAGCACAAACCGTGTTTGATTTAGAGTTCTAACTGCATCTGTCAATATAGGAGAAAACAGAGTGAAACCTATAATTTCTAACAGTTCCTGCAAACGAATGCTACAACCTAGAAGAACAAAACTTGGGCATCCACGTTTGATTGGTGTACTGATCAATACTTGAAAGAATCATGTAGATTGGATGAAAAAATATATGTTGAGATTTCAGGAGACGGTAGTTTTTTGGAAGCTTAACAACGCCTTTCATTCAAAGTGTTATTCGCCAGTCTCTGCTTAAGGCTACATCAAGAGGAAACAAACCTTAGAGATAGAACGTAGAACTACTTTATTGTGTCAAGTTTCAAGAAGCTAGCACAAACCATGTTTGATTTAGAGTTCGAACTGCATCTGTCAATATAGGAGAAAAGAGAGTGAAAACTAAAAATTCAAACTGTTACTGCAAACGAATGCTTCAACCTAGGAGAACGAAACTTGAACATCCACGTTTTATTGGTGTACTGCTCATTACTTGAAATTATCATGAAGGTCGGAAAAAAAATATGTTGAGATTTCAGGAGACTGTAGTATTTTGGCAGCCTAACAACGCCTTTCATTGAATGTGTCTTTCGTCAGTCTCTGCTTAGGTCTACATCCAGAGGAAACAAAAAATAAAAATAGAATGTAGAACTACTTTACTGTTTCAAGTTTCAAGAAGCTAGCACAAACCGTGTTTGATTTAGAGTTCGAACTACATTTGTCAATATAGGAGAAAACAGAGTGAAACCTAAAAATTCAAACTGTTACTCCAAAAGAATGCTTCAATCTAGGAGAACTAAACTTTGGCATCCAAGTGGGATTGGTGTACTGATCATTACTTGAAAGTATCATGAAGATTGGATGAAAAAATATATGTTGAGATTTCAGGAGACTCTAGTGTGTTGGAAGTTTGGCAACCCCTTTCAGTATAAGTGTTATTCGCCAGTCCCAGCTTTAGGATCCAAGAGGAAACAAACCTTAGAGATAGAACGTAGAACTACTTTAGTGTGTCAAGTTTCAAGAAGCTAGCACACACCGTGTTTGATTTAGAGTTCTAACTGCATCTGTCAATATAGGAGAAAACAGAGTGAAACCTATAATTTCTAACTGTTCCTGCAAACGAATGCTACAACCTAGAACAACAAAACTTGGGCATCCACGTTTGATTGGTGTACTGATCAATACTTGAAAGAATCATGAAGATTGGATGAAAAAATATATGTTGAGATTTCAGGAGACGGTAGTTTTTTGGAAGCTTAACAACGCCTTTGATTGAAAGTGTTATTCACCGGTCTCTGCTTAAGGCTACATCAAGAGGAAACAAACCTTAGAGATAGAACGTAGAACTACTTTATTGTGTCAAGTTTCAAGAAGCTAGCACAAACCATGTTTGATTTAGAGTTTGAACTGCATCTGTCAATATAGGAGAAAACAGAGTGAAAACTAAAAATTCAAACTGTTACTGCAAACGAATGCTTCAACCTAGGAGAACGAAACTTGAACATCCACGTTTTATTGGTGTACTGCTCATTACTTGAAATTATCATGAAGGTCGGAAAAAGAAATATGTTGAGATTTCAGGAGACTGTAGTATTTTGGCAGCCTAACAACGCCTTTCATTGAATGTGTCTTTCGTCAGTCTCTGCTTAGATCGACATCCAGAGGAAAGAAAAAATAAAAATAGAATGTAGAACTACTTTACTGTTTCAAGTTTCAAGAAGCTAGCACAAACCGTGTTTGATTTAGAGTTCGAACTACATTTGTCAATATAGGAGAAAACAGAGTGAAACCTAAAAATTCAAACTGTTACTCCAAAAGAATGCTTCAATTTAGGAGAACTAAACTTTGGCATCCAAGTGGGATTGGTGTACTGATCATTACTTGAAAGTATCATGAAGATTGGATGAAAAAATATATGTTGAGATTTCAGGAGACTCTAGTGTGTTGGAATTTTGGCAACCCCTTTCAGTATAAGTGTTATTCGCCAGTCCCAGCTTTAGGATACAAGAGGAAACAAACCTTAGAGATAGAACGTAGAACTACTTTATTGTGTCAAGTTTCAAGAAGCCAGCACAAACCGTATTTGATTTAGAGTTCTAACTGCATCTGTCAATATAGGAGAAAACAGAGTGAAACCTATAATTTCTAACTGTTCCTGCAAACGAATGCTACAACCTAGAAGAACAAAACTTGGGCATCCACGTTTGATTGGTGTACTGATCAATACTTGAAAGAATCATGAAGATTGGATGAAAAAATATATGTTGAGATTTCAGGAGACGGTAGTTTTTTGGAAGCTTAACAACGCCTTTCATTGAAAGTGTTATTCGCCGGTCCCTGCTTAAGGCTACATCAAGAGGAAACAAACCTTAGAGATAGAACGTAGAACTACTTTATTGTGTCAAGTTTCAAGAAGCTAGCACAAACCGTGTTTGATTTAGAGTTCTAACTGCATCTGTCAATATAGGAGAAAACAGAGTGAAACCTATAATTTCTAACTGTTCCTGCAAACGAATGCTACAACCTCGAAGAACAAAACTTGGGCATCCACGTTTGATTGGTGTACTGATCAATACTTGAAAGAATCATGAAGACTGGATGAAAAAATATATGCTGAGATAGCAGGAGACGGTAGTTTTTAGGAAGCTTAACAACGCCTTTCATTCAAAGTGTTATTCGCCAGTCTCTGCTTAAGGCTACATCAAGAGGAAAAAAACCTTAGAGATAGAATGTAGAACTACTTTATTGTGTCAAGTTTCAAGAAGCTAGCACAAACCATGTTTGATTTAGAGTTCGAACTGCATCTGTCAATATAGGAGAAAACAGAGTGAAAACTAAAAATTCAAACTGTTACTGCAAACGAATGCTTCAACCTAGGAGAACAAAACTTGAACATCCACGTTTTATTGGTGTACTGCTGATTACATGAAATGATCATGAAGGTCGGAAAAAAAAATATGTTGATATTTCAGGAGACTGTAGTATTTTGGCAGCCTAACAACGCCTTTCATTAAATGTGTCTTTCATCAGTCTCTGCTTAGGTCTACATCCAGAGGAAACAAAAAATAAAAATAGAATGTAGAACTACTTTACTGTTTCAAGTTTCAAGAAGCTAGCACAAACCGTGTTTGATTTAGAGTTCGAACTACATTTGTCAATATAGGAGAAAACAGAGTGAAACCTAAAAATTCAAACTGTTACTCCAAAAGAATGCTTCAATCTAGGAGAACTAAACTTTGGCATCCAAGTGGGATTGGTGTACTGATCATTACTTGAAAGTATCATGAAGATTGGATGAAAAAATATATGTTGAGATTTCAGGAGACTCTAGTGTGTTGGAAGTTTGGCAACCCCTTTCAGTATAAGTGTTATTCGCCAGTCCCAGCTTTAGGATCCAAGAGGAAACAAACCTTAGTGATAGAACGTAGAACTACTTTATTGTGTCAAGTTTCAAGAAGCTAGCACAAACCGTGTTTGATTTAGAGTTCTAACTGCATCTGTCAATATAGGAGAAAAAAAAGTGAAACCTATAATTTCTAAGTGTTCCTGCAAACGAATGCTACAACCTAGAAGAACAAAACTTGGGCATCCACGTTTGATTGGTGTACTGATCAATACTTGAAAGAATCATGAAGATTGGATGAAAAAATATATGTTGAGATTTCAGGAGACGGTAGTTTTTTGGAAGCTTAACAACAGCTTTCATTGAAAGTATTATTCGCCGGTCTCTGCTTAAGGCTATATCAAGAGGAAACAAACCTTAGAGATAGAACGTAGAACTACTTTATTGTGTCAAGTTTCAAGAAGCTAGCACAAACCATGTTTGATTTAGAGTTCGAACTGCATCTGTCAATATAGGAGAAAACAGAGTGAAAACTAAAAATTCAAACTGTTACTGCAAACGAATGCTTCAACCTAGGAGAACAAAACTTGAACATCCACGTTTTATTGGTGTACTTCTCATTACTTGAAATTATCATGAAGGTCGGAAAAAGAAATATGTTGAGATTTCAGGAGACTGTAGTATTTTGGCAGCCTAACAACGCCTTTCATTGAATGTGTCTTTCGTCAGTCTCTGCTTAGATCGACATCCAGAGGAAAGAAAAAATAAAAATAGAATGTAGAACTACTTTACTGTTTCAAGTTTCAAGAAGCTAGCACAAACCGTGTTTGATTTAGAGTTCGAACTACATTTGTCAATATAGGAGAAAACAGAGTGAAACCTAAAAATTCAAACTGTTACTCCAAAAGAATGCTTCAATCTAGGAGAACTAAACTTTGGCATCCAAGTGGGATTGGTGTACTGATCATTACTTGAAAGTATCATGAAGATTGGATGAAAAAATATATGTTGAGATTTCAGGAGACTCTAGTGTGTTGGAAGTTTGGCAACCCCTTTCAGTATAAGTGTTATTCGCCAGTCCCAGCTTTAGGATACAAGAGGAAACAAACCTTAGACATAGAACGTAGAACTACTTTATTGTGTCAAGTTTCAAGAAGCCAGCACAAACCGTATTTGATTTAGAGTTCTAACTGCATCTGTCAATATAGGAGAAAACAGAGTGAAACCTATAATTTCTAACTGTTCCTGCAAACGAATGCTACAACCTAGAAGAACAAAACATGGGCATCCACGTTTGATTGGTGTACTGATCAATACTTGAAAGAATCATGAAGATTGGATGAAAAAATATATGTTGAGATTTCAGGAGACGGTAGTTTTTTGGAAGCTTAACAACGCCTTTCAGAGAAAGTGTTATTCGCCGGTCCCTGCTTAAGGCTACATCAAGAGGAAACAAACCTTAGAGATAGAACGTAGAACTACTTTATTGTGTCAAGTTTCAAGAAGCTAGCACAAACCGTGTTTGATTTAGAGTTCTAACTGCATCTGTCAATATAGGAGAAAACAGAGTGAAACCTATAATTTCTAACTGTTCCTGCAAACGAATGCTACAACCTCGAAGAACAAAACTTGGGCATCCACGTTTGATTGGTGTACTGATCAATACTTGAAAGAATCATGAAGACTGGATGAAAAAATATATGCTGAGATAGCAGGAGACGGTAGTTTTTTGGAAGCTTAACAACGCCTTTCATTCAAAGTGTTATTCGCCAGTCTCTGCTTAAGGCTACATCAAGAGGAAAAAAACCTTAGAGATAGAATGTAGAACTACTTTATTGTGTCAAGTTTCAAGAAGCTAGCACAAACCATGTTTGATTTAGAGTTCGAACTGCATCTGTCAATATAGGAGAAAACAGAGTGAAAACTAAAAATTCAAACTGTTACTGCAAACGAATGCTTCAACCTAGGAGAACAAAACTTGAACATCCACGTTTTATTGGTGTACTGCTGATTACATGAAATGATCATGAAGGTCGGAAAAAAAAATATGTTGATATTTCAGGAGACTGTAGTATTTTGGCAGCCTAACAACGCCTTTCATTAAATGTGTCTTTCGTCAGTCTCTGCTTAGGTCTACATCCAGAGGAAACAAAAAATAAAAATAGAATGTAGAACTACTTTACTGTTTCAAGTTTCAAGAAGCTAGCACAAACCGTGTTTGATTTAGAGTTCGAACTACATTTGTCAATATAGGAGAAAACAGAGTGAAACCTAAAAATTCAAACTGTTACTCCAAAAGAATGCTTCAATCTAGGTGAACTAAACTTTGGCATCCAAGTGGGATTGGTGTACTGATCATTACTTGAAAGTATCATGAAGATTGGATGAAAAAATATATGTTGAGATTTCAGGAGACTCTAGTGTGTTGGAAGTTTGGCAACCCCTTTCAGTATAAGTGTTATTCGCCAGTCCCAGCTTTAGGATCCAAGAGGAAACAAACCTTAGAGATAGAACGTAGAACTACTTTATTGTGTCAAGTTTCAAGAAGCTAGCACAAACCGTTTTTGATTTAGAGTTCTAACTGCATCTGTCAATATAGGAGAAAACAGAGTGAAACCTATAATTTCTAACTGTTCCTGCAAACGAATGCTACAACCTAGAAGAACAAAACTTGGGCATCCACGTTTGATTGGTGTACTGATCAATACTTGAAAGAATCATGAAGATTGCATGAAAAGATATATGTTGATATTTCAGGAGACGGTAGTTTTTTGGAAGCTTAACAACGCCTTTCATTGAAAGTGTTATTCGCCAGTCTCTGCTTAAGGCTACATCAAGAGGAAACAAACCTTAGAAATAGAACGTAGAACTACTTTATTGTGTCAAGTTTCAAGAAGCTAGCACAAACCATGTTTGATTTAGAGTTCAAACTGCATCTGTCAATATAGGTGAAAACAAAGTGAAACGTAAAAATTCAAACTGTTACTGCAAACGAATGCTTCAACCTAGGAGAACGAAACTTGAACATCCACGTTTTATTGGTGTACTGCTCATTACTTGAAATTATCATGAAGGTCGGAAAAAAAAATATGTTGAGATTTCAGGAGACTGTAGTATTTTGGCAGCCTAACAACTCCTTTCACTGAATGTGTCTTTCGTCAGTCTCTGCTTAGGTCTACATCCAGAGGAAACAAAAAATAAAAATAAAATGTAGAACTACTTTACTGTTTCAAGTTTCAAGAAGCTAGCACAAACCGTGTTTGATTTAGAGTTCGAACTACATTTGTCAATATAGGAGAAAACAGAGTGAAACCTAAAAATTCAAACTGTTACTCCAAATGAATGCTTCAATCTAGGAGAACTAAACTTTGGCATCCAAGTGGGATTGGTGTACTGATCATTACTTGAAAGTATCATGAAGATTGGATGAAAAAATATATGTTGAGATTTCAGGAGACTCTAGTGTGTTGGAAGTTTGGCAACCCCTTTCAGTATAAGTGTTATTCGCCAGTCCGAGCTTTAGGATCCAAGAGGAAACAAACCTTAGAGATAGAACGTAGAACTACTTTATTGTGTCAAGTTTCAAGAAGCTAGCACAAACCGTGTTTGATTTAGAGTTCTAACTGCATCTGTCAATATAGGAGAAAACAGAGTGAAACCTATAATTTCTAACAGTTCCTGCAAACGAATGCTACAACCTAGAAGAACAAAACTTGGGCATCCACGTTTGATTGGTGTACTGATCAATACTTGAAAGAATCATGAAGATTGGATGAAAAAATATATGTTGAGATTTCAGGAGACGGTAGTTTTTTGGAAGCTAAACAACGCCTTTCATTGAAAGTGTTATTCGCCAGTCTCTGCTTAAGGCTACATCAAGAGGAAACAAACCTTAGAGATAGAACGTAGAACTACTTTATTGTGTCAAGTTTCAGGAAGCTAGCACAAACCATGTTTGATTTAGAGTTCGAACTGCATCTGTCAATATAGGAGAAAAGAGAGTGAAAACTAAGAATTCAAACTGTTACTGCAAACGAATGCTTCAACCTAGGAGAACGAAACTTGAACATCCACGTTTTATTGGTGTACTGCTCATTTCTTGAAATTATCATGAAGGTCGGAAAAAAAATATGTTGGGATTTCAGGAGACTGTAGTATTTTGGCAGCCTATCAACGCCTTTCATTGAATGTGTCTTTCGTCAGTCTCTGCTTAGGTCTACATCCAGAGGAAACAAAAAATAAAAATAGAATGTAGAACTACTTTACTGTTTCAAGTTTCAAGAAGCTAGCACAAACCGTGTTTGATTTAGAGTTCGAACTACATTTGTCAATATAGGAGAAAACAGAGTGAAACCTAAAAATTCAAACTGTTACTCCAAAAGAATGCTTCAATCTAGGAGAACTAAATTTTGGCATCCAAGTGGGATTGGTGTACTGATCATTACTTGAAAGTATCATGAAGATTGGATGAAAAAATATATGTTGAGATTTCAGGAGACTCTAGTGTTTTGGAAGTTTGGCAACCCATTTCAGTATAAGTGTTATTCGCCAGTCCCAGCTTTAGGATACAAGAGGAAACAAACCTTAGAGATAGAACGTAGAACTACTTTATTGTGTCAAGTTTCAAGAAGCTAGCACAAACCGTGTTTGATTTAGAGTTCGAACTGCATCTGTCAATATAGGAGAAAACAGAGTGAAACCTATAATTTCTAACTGTTCCTGCAAACGAATGCTTCAACCTAGAAGAACAAAACTTGGGCATCCACGTTTGATTGGTGTACTGATCAATACTTGAAAGAATCATGAAGATTGGATGAAAAGATATATGTTGAGATTTCAGGAGACGGTAGTTTTTTGGAAGCTTAACAACGCCTTTCTTTGAAAAGTGTTATTCCCCAGTCTCTGCTTAAGGCTACATCAAGAGGAAACAAACCTTAGAGATAGAACGTAGAACTACTTTATTGTGTCAAGTTTCAGGAAGCTAGCACAAACCATGTTTGATTTAGAGTTTGAACTGCATCTGTCAATATAGGAGAAAACAGAGTGAAAACTAAAAATTCAAACTGTTACTGCAAACGAATGCTTCAACCTAGGAGAACGAAACTTGAACATCCACGTTTTATTGGTGTACTGCTCATTACTTGAAATTATCATGAAGGTCGGAAAAAAAATATGTTGAGATTTCAGGAGACTGTAGTATTTTGGCAGCCTAACAACGCCTTTCATTGAATGTGTCTTTCGTCAGTCTCTGCTTAGGTCTACATCCAGAGGAAACAAAAAATAAAAATAGAATGTAGAACTACTTTACTGTTTCAAGTTTGAAGAAGCTAGCACAAACCGTGTTTGATTTAGAGTTCGAACTACATTTGTCAACATAGGAGAAAACAGAGTGAAACCTAAAAATTCAAACTGTTACTCCAAAAGAATGCTTCAATCTAGGAGAACTAAACTTTGGCATCCAAGTGGGATTGGTGTACTGATCATTACTTGAAAGTATCATGAAGATTGGATGAAAAAATATATGTTGAGATTTCAGGAGACTCTAGTGTTTTAGAAGTTTGGCAACCCATTTCAGTATAAGTGTTATTCGCCAGTCCCAGCTTTAGGATCCAAGAGGAAACAAACCTTAGAGATAGAACGTAGAACTACTTTATTGTGTCAAGTTTCAAGAAGCTAGCACAAACCGTGTTTGATTTAGAGTTCTAACTGCATCTGTCAATATAGGAGAAAACAGAGTGAAACCTATAATTTCTAACTGTTCCTGCAAACGAATGCTACAACCTAGAAGAACAAAACTTGGGCATCCACGTTTGATTGGTGTACTGATCAATACTTGAAAGAATCATGTAGATTGGATGAAAAAATATATGTTGAGATTTCAGGAGACGGTAGTTTTTTGGAAGCTTAACAACGCCTTTCATTCAAAGTGTTATTCGCCAGTCTCTGCTTAAGGCTACATCAAGAGGAAACAAACCTTAGAGATAGAACGTAGAATTACTTTATTGTGTCAAGTTTCAAGAAGCTAGCACAAACCATGTTTGATTTAGAGTTTGAACTGCATCTGTCAATATAGGAGAAAACAGAGTGAAAACTAAAAATTCAAACTGTTACTGCAAACGAATGCTTCAACCTAGGAGAACGAAACTTGAACATCCACGTTTTATTGGTGTACTGCTCATTACTTGAAATTATCATGAAGGTCGGAAAAAAAAATATGTTGAGATTTCAGGAGACTGTAGTATTTTGGCAGCCTAACAACGCCTTTCATTGAATGTGTCTTTCGTCAGTCTCTGCTTAGGTCTACATCCAGAGGAAACAAAAAATAAAAATAGAATGTAGAACTACTTTACTGTTTCAAGTTTCAAGAAGCTAGCACAAACCGTGTTTGATTTAGAGTTCGAACTACATTTGTCAATATAGGAGAAAACAGAGTGAAACCTAAAAATTCAAACTGTTACTCCAAAAGAATGCTTCAGTCTAGGAGAACTAAACTTTGGCATCCAAGTGGGATTGGTGTACTGATCATTACTTGAAAGTATCATGAAGATTGGATGAAAAAATATATGTTGAGATTTCAGGAGACTCTAGTGTGTTGGAAGTTTGGCAACCCCTTTCAGTTAAGTGTTATTCGCCAGTCCCAGCTTTAGGATACAAGAGGAAACAAACCTTAGAGATCGAACGTAGAACTACTTTATTGTGTCAAGTTTCAAGAAGCTAGCACAAACCGTGTTTGATTTAGAGTTCTAACTGCATCTGTCAATATAGGAGAAAACAGAGTGAAACCTATAATTTCTAACAGTTCCTGCAAACGAATGCTACAACCTAGAAGAACAAAACTTGGGCATCCACGTTTGATTGGTGTACTGATCAATACTTGAAAGAATCATGAAGATTGGATGAAAAAATATATGTTGAGATTTCAGGAGACGGTAGTTTTTTGGAAGCTAAACAACGCCTTTCATTGAAAGTGTTATTCGCCAGTCTCTGCTTAAGGCTACATCAAGAGGAAACAAACCTTAGAGATAGAACGTAGAACTACTTTATTGTGTCAAGTTTCAGGAAGCTAGCACAAACGATGTTTGATTTAGAGTTCGAACTGCATCTGTCAATATAGCAGAAAAGAGAGTGAAAACTAAGAATTCAAACTGTTACTGCAAACGAATGCTTCAACCTAGGAGAACGAAACTTGAACATCCACGTTTTATTGGTGTACTGCTCATTTCTTGAAATTATCATGAAGGTCGGAAAAAAAATATGTTGGGATTTCAGGAGACTGTAGTATTTTGGCAGCCTATCAACGCCTTTCATTGAATGTGTCTTTCGTCAGTCTCTGCTTAGGTCTACATCCAGAGGAAACAAAAAATAAAAATAGAATGTAGAACTACTTTACTGTTTCAAGTTTCAAGAAGCTAGCACAAACCGTGTTTGATTTAGAGTTCGAACTACATTTGTCAATATAGGAGAAAACAGAGTGAAACCTAAAAATTCAAACTGTTACTCCAAAAGAATGCTTCAATCTAGGAGAACTAAACTTTGGCATCCAAGTGGGATTGGTGTACTGATCATTACTTGAAAGTATCATGAAGATTGGATGAAAAAATATATGTTGAGATTTCAGGAGACTCTAGTGTTTTGGAAGTTTGGCAACCCATTTCAGTATAAGTGTTATTCGCCAGTCCCAGCTTTAGGATACAAGAGGAAACAAACCTTAGAGATAGAACGTAGAACTACTTTATTGTGTCAAGTTTCAAGAAGCTAGCACAAACCGTGTTTGATTTAGAGTTCGAACTGCATCTGTCAATATAGGAGAAAACAGAGTGAAACCTATAATTTCTAACTGTTCCTGCAAACGAATGCTTCAACCTAGAAGAACAAAACTTGGGCATCCACGTTTGATTGGTGTACTGATCAATACTTGAAAGAATCATGAAGATTGGATGAAAAGATATATGTTGAGATTTCAGGAGACGGTAGTTTTTTGGAAGCTTAACAACGCCTTTCATTGAAAGTGTTATTCCCCAGTCTCTGCTTAAGGCTACATCAAGAGGAAACAAACCTTAGAGATAGAACGTAGAACTACTTTATTGTGTCAAGTTTCAGGAAGCTAGCACAAACCATGTTTGATTTAGAGTTTGAACTGCATCTGTCAATATAGGAGAAAACAGAGTGAAAACTAAAAATTCAAACTGTTACTGCAAACGAATGCTTGAACATCCACGTTTTATTGGTGTACTGCTCATTACTTGAAATTATCATGAAGGTCGGAAAAAAAATATGTTGAGATTTCAGGAGACTGTAGTATTTTGGCAGCCTAACAACGCCTTTCATTGAATGTGTCTTTCGTCAGTCTCTGCTTAGGTCTACATCCAGAGGAAACAAAAAATAAAAATAGAATGTAGAACTACTTTACTGTTTCAAGTTTCAAGAAGCTAGCACAAACCGTGTTTGATTTAGAGTTCGAACTACATTTGTCAACATAGGAGAAAACAGAGTGAAACCTAAAAATTCAAACTGTTACTCCAAAAGAATGCTTCAATCTAGGAGAACTAAACTTTGGCATCCAAGTGGGATTGGTGTACTGATCATTACTTGAAAGTATCATGAAGATTGGATGAAAAAATATATGTTGAGATTTCAGGAGACTCTAGTGTTTTAGAAGTTTGGCAACCCATTTCAGTATAAGTGTTATTCGCCAGTCCCAGCTTTAGGATCCAAGAGGAAACAAACCTTAGAGATAGAACGTAGAACTACTTTATTGTGTCAAGTTTCAAGAAGCTAGCACAAACCGTGTTTGATTTAGAGTTCTAACTGCATCTGTCAATATAGGAGAAAACAGAGTGAAACCTATAATTTCTAACTGTTCCTGCAAACGAATGCTACAACCTAGAAGAACAAAACTTGGGCATCCACGTTTGATTGGTGTACTGATCAATACTTGAAAGAATCATGTAGATTGGATGAAAAAATATATGTTGAGATTTCAGGAGACGGTAGTTTTTGGAAGCTTAACAACGCCTTTCATTCAAAGTGTTATTCGCCAGTCTCTGCTTAAGGCTACATCAAGAGGAAACAAACCTTAGAGATAGAACGTAGAACTACTTTATTGTGTCAAGTTTCAAGAAGCTAGCACAAACCATGTTTGATTTAGAGTTTGAACTGCATCTGTCAATATAGGAGAAAACAGAGTGAAAACTAAAAATTCAAACTGTTACTGCAAACGAATGCTTCAACCTAGGAGAACGAAACTTGAACATCCACGTTTTATTGGTGTACTGCTCATTACTTGAAATTATCATGAAGGTCGGAAAAAAATATGTTGAGATTTCAGGAGACTGTAGTATTTTGGCAGCCTAACAACGCCTTTCATTGAATGTGTCTTTCGTCAGTCTCTGCTTAGGTCTACATCCAGAGGAAACAAAAAATAAAAATAGAATGTAGACTACTTTACTGTTTCAAGTTTCAAGAAGCTAGCACAAACCGTGTTTGATTTAGAGTTCGAACTACATTTGTCAACATAGGAGAAAACAGAGTGAAACCTAAAAATTCAAACTGTTACTCCAAAAGAATGCTTCAATCTAGGAGAACTAAACTTTGGCATCCAAGTGGGATTGGTGTACTGATCATTACTTGAAAGTATCATGAAGATGGATGAAAAAATATATGTTGAGATTTCAGGAGACTCTAGTGTTTTAGAAGTTTGGCAACCCATTTCAGTATAAGTGTTATTCGCCAGTCCCAGCTTTAGGATCCAAGAGGAAACAAACCTTAGAGATAGAACGTAGAACTACTTTATTGTGTCAAGTTTCAAGAAGCTAGCACAAACCCTGTTTGATTTAGAGTTCTAACTGCATCTGTCAATATAGGAGAAAACAGAGTGAAACCTATAATTTCTAACTGTTCCTGCAAACGAATGCTACAACCTAGAAGAACAAAACTTGGGCATCCACGTTTGATTGGTGTACTGATCAATACTTGAAAGAATCATGTAGATTGGATGAAAAAATATATGTTGAGATTTCAGGAGACGGTAGTTTTTTGGAAGCTTAACAACGCCTTTCATTCAAAGTGTTATTCGCCAGTCTCTGCTTAAGGCTACATCAAGAGGAAACAAACCTTAGAGATAGTACGTAGAATTACTTTATTGTGTCAAGTTTCAAGAAGCTAGCACAAACCATGTTTGATTTAGAGTTTGAACTGCATCTGTCAATATTGGAGAAAACAGAGTGAAAACTAAAAATTCAAACTGTTACTGCAAACGAATGCTTCAACCTAGGAGAACGAAACTTGAACATCCACGTTTTATTGGTGTACTGCTCATTACTTGAAATTATCATGAAGGTCGGAAAAAAAATATGTTGAGATTTCAGGAGACTGTAGTATTTTGGCAGCCTAACAACGCCTTTCATTGAATGTGTCTTTCGTCAGTCTCTGCTTAGGTCTACATCCAGAGGGAAACAAAAAATAAAAATAGAATGTAGAACTACTTTACTGTTTCAAGTTTCAAGAAGCTAGCACAAACCGTGTTTGATTTAGAGTTCGAACTACATTTGTCAATATAGGA
Organism: Callospermophilus lateralis; assembly: GCF_048772815.1. NCBI lineage: Eukaryota > Metazoa > Chordata > Mammalia > Rodentia > Sciuridae > Callospermophilus > Callospermophilus lateralis. Next base: position 87,857 of record NW_027514092.1, read on the forward strand.
GAAAACAGAGTGAAACCTAAAAATTCAAACTGTTACTCCAAAAGAATGCTTCAGTCTAGGAGAACTAAACTTTGGCATCCAAGTGGGATTGGTGTACTGATCATTACTTGAAAGTATCATGAAGATTGGATGAAAAAATATATGTTGAGATTTCTGGAGACTCTAGTGTGTTGGAAGTTTGGCAACCCCTTTCAGTATAAGTGTTATTCGCCAGTCCCAGCTTTAGGATACAAGAGGAAACAAACCTTAGAGATCGAACGTAGAACTACTTTATTGTGTCAAGTTTCAAGAAGCTAGCACAAACCGTGTTTGATTTAGAGTTCTAACTGCATCTGTCAATATAGGAGAAAACAGAGTGAAACCTATAATTTCTAACTGTTCCTGCAAACGAATGCTACAACCTAGAAGAACAAAACTTGGGCATCCACGTTTGATTGGTGTACTGATCAATACTTGAAAGAATCATGAAGATTGCATGAAAAGATATATGTTGATATTTCAGGAGACGGTAGTTTTTTGGAAGCTTAACAACGCCTTTCATTGAAAGTGTTATTCGCCAGTCTCTGCTTAAGGCTACATCAAGAGGAAACAAACCTTAGAGATAGAACGTAGAACTACTTTATTGTGTCAAGTTTCAAGAAGCTAGCACAAACCATGTTGATTTAGAGTTCGAACTGCATCTGTCAATATAGGTGAAAACAAAGTGAAACGTAAAAATTCAAACTGTTACTGCAAACTAATGCTTCAACCTAGGAGAACGAAACTTGAACATCCACGTTTTATTGGTGTACTGCTCATTACTTGAAATTATCATAAAGGTCGGAAAAAAAATATGTTGAGATTTCAGGAGACTGTAGTATTTTGGCAGCCTAACAACGCCTTTCATTGAATGTGTCTTTCGTCAGTCTCTGCTTAGGTCTACATCCAGAGGAAACAAAAAATAAAAATAGAATGTAGAACTACTTTACTGTTTCAAGTTTCAAGAAGCTAGCACAAACCGTGTTTGATATAGAGTTCGAACTACATTTGTCAATATAGGAGAAAACAGAGTGAAACCTAAAAATTCAAACTGTTACTCCAAAATAATGCTTCAATCTAGGAGAACTAAACTTTGGCATCCAAGTGGGATTGGTGTACTGATCATTACTTGAAAGTATCATGAAGATTGGATGAAAAAATATATGTTGAGATTTCTGGAGACTCTAGTGTTTTGGAAGTTTGGCAACCCCTTTCCGTATAAGTGTTATTCGCCAGTCCCAGCTTTAGGATACAAGAGGAAACAAACCTTAGAGATAGAACGTAGAACAACTTTATTGTGTCAAGTTTCAAGAAGCTAGCACAAACCGTGTTTGATTTAGAGTTCTAACTGCATCTGTCAATATAGGAGAAAACAGAGTGAAACCTATAATTTCTAACAGTTCCTGCAAACGAATGCTACAACCTAGAAGAACAAAACTTGGGCATCCACGTTTGATTGGTGTACTGATCAATACTTGAAAGAATCATGAAGATTGGATGAAAAAATATATGTTGAGATTTCAGGAGACGGTAGTTTTTTGGAAGCTTAACAACGACTTTCATTGAAAGAGTTATTCGCCAGTCTCTGCTTAAGGCTACATCAAGAGGAAACAAACCTTAGAGATAGAACGTAGAACTACTTTATTGTGTCAAGTTTCAGGAAGCTAGCACAAACCATGTTTGATTTAGAGTTTGAACTGCATCTGTCAATATAGGAGAAAAGAGAGTGAAAACTAAAAATTCAAACTGTTACTGCAAACGAATGCTTCAACCTAGGAGAACGAAACTTGAACATCCACGTTTTATTGGTGTACTGCTCATTACTTGAAATTATCATGAAGGTCGGAAAAAAAATATGTTGAGATTTCAGGAGACTGTAGTATTTTGGCAGCCTAACAACGCCTTTCATTGAATGAGTCTTTCGTCAGTCTCTGCTTAGGTCTACATCCAGAGGAAACAAAAAATAAAAATAGAATGTAGAACTACTTTACTGTTTCAAGTTTCAAGAAGCTAGCACAAACCGTGTTTGATTTAGAGTTCGAACTACATTTGTCAATATAGGAGAAAACAGAGTGAAACCTAAAAATTCAAACTGTTACTCCAAAAGAATGCTTCAATCTAGGAGAACTAAACTTTGGCATCCAAGTGGGATTGGTGTACTGATCATTACTTGAAAGTATCATGAAGATTGGATGAAAAAATATATGTTGAGATTTCAGGAGACTCTAGTGTTTTGGAAGTTTGGCAACCCATTTCAGTATAAGTGTTATTCGCCAGTCCCAGCTTTAGGATCCAAGAGGAAACAAACCTTAGAGATAGAACGTAGAACTACTTTATTGTGTCAAGTTTCAAGAAGCTAGCACAAACCGTGTTTGATTTAGAGTTCGAACTGCATCTGTCAATAGAGGAGAAAACAGAGTGAAACCTATAATTTCTAACTGTTCCTGCAAACGAATGCTTCAACCTAGAAGAACAAAACTTGGGCATCCACGTTTGATTGGTGTACTGATCAATACTTGAAAGAATCATGAAGATTGGATGAAAAGATATATGTTGAGATTTCAGGAGACGGTAGTTTTTTGGAAGCTTAACAACGCCTTTCATTGAAAGTGTTATTCCCCAGTCTCTGCTTAAGGCTACATCAAGAAGAAACAAACCTTAGAGATAGAACGTAGAACTACTTTATTGTGTCAAGTTTCAAGAAGCTAGCACAAACCATGTTTGATTTAGAGTTCGAACTGCATCTGTCTATATAGGAGAAAACAGAGTGAAAACTAAAAATTCAAACTGTTACTGCAAACGAATGCTTCAACCTAGGAGAACGAAACTTGAACATCCACGTTTTATTGGTGTACTGCTCATTACTTGAAATTATCATGAAGGTCGGAAAAAAAATATGTTGAGATTTCAGGAGACTGTAGTATTTTGGCAGCCTAACAACGCCTTTCATTGAATGTGTCTTTCGTCAGTCTCTGCTTAGGTCTACATCCAGAGGAAACAAAAAATAAAAATAGAATGTAGAACTACTTTACTGTTTCAAGTTTCAAGAAGCTAGCACAAACCGTGTTTGATTTAGAGTTCGAACTACATTTGTCAACATAGGAGAAAACAGAGTGAAACCTAAAAATTCAAACTGTTACTCCAAAAGAATGCTTCAATCTAGGAGAACTAAACTTTGGCATCCAAGTGGGATTGGTGTACTGATCATTACTTGAAAGTATCATGAAGATTGGATGAAAAAATATATGTTGAGATTTCAGGAGACTCTAGTGTGTTGGAAGTTTGGCAACCCCTTTCAGTATAAGTGTTATTCGCCAGTCCCAGCTTTAGGATCCAAGAGGAAACAAACCTTAGAGATAGAACGTAGAACTACTTTATTGTGTCAAGTTTCAAGAAGCTAGCACAAACCGTGTTTGATTTAGAGTTCTAACTGCATCTGTCAATATAGGAGAAAACAGAGTGAAACCTATAATTTCTAACTGTTCCTGCAAACGAATGCTACAACCTAGAACAACAAAACTTGGGCATCCACGTTTGATTGGTGTACTGATCAATACTTGAAAGAATCATGAAGATTGGATGAAAAAATATATGTTGAGATTTCAGGAGACGGTAGTTTTTTTGGAAGCTTAACAACGCCTTTCATTGAAAGTGTTATTCCCCAGTCTCTGCTTAAGGCTACATCAAGAGGAAACAAACCTTAGAGATAGAACGTAGAACTACTTTATTGTGTCAAGTTTCAAGAAGCTAGCACAAACCATGTTTGATTTAGAGTTCGAACTGCATCTGTCTATATAGGAGAAAACAGAGTGAAAACTAAAAATTCAAACTGTTACTGCAAACGAATGCTTCAACCTAGGAGAACGAAACTTGAACATCCACGTTTTATTGGTGTACTGCTCATTACTTGAAATTATCATGAAGGTCGGAAAAAAATATGTTGAGATTTGAGGAGACTGTATTATTTTGGCAGCCTAACAACGCCTTTCATTGAATGTGTCTTTCGTCAGTCTCTGCTTAGGTCTACATCCAGAGGAAACAAAAAATAAAAATAGAATGTAGAACTACTTTACTGTTTCAAGTTTCAAGAAGCTAGCACAAACCGTGTTTGATATAGAGTTCGAACTACATTTGTCAATATAGGAGAAAACAGAGTGAAACCTAAAAATTCAAACTGTTACTCCAAAATAATGCTTCAATCTAGGAGAACTAAACTTTGGCATCCAAGTGGGATTGGTGTACTGATCATTACTTGAAAGTATCATGAAGATTGGATGAAAAAATATATGTTGAGATTTCTGGAGACTCTAGTGTTTTGGAAGTTTGGCAACCCCTTTCCGTATAAGTGTTATTCGCCAGTCCCAGCTTTAGGATACAAGAGGAAACAAACCTTAGAGATAGAACGTAGAACAACTTTATTGTGTCAAGTTTCAAGAAGCTAGCACAAACCGTGTTTGATTTAGAGTTCTAACTGCATCTGTCAATATAGGAGAAAACAGAGTGAAACCTATAATTTCTAACAGTTCCTGCAAACGAATGCTACAACCTAGAAGAACAAAACTTGGGCATCCAGGTTTGATTGGTGTACTGATCAATACTTGAAAGAATCATGAAGATTGGATTAAAAAATATATGTTGAGATTTCAGGAGACGGTAGTTTTTTGGAAGCTTAACAACGGCTTTCATTGAAAGAGTTATTCGCCAGTCTCTGCTTAAGGCTACATCAAGAGGAAACAAACCTTAGAGATAGAACGTAGAACTACTTTATTGTGTCAAGTTTCAGGAAGCTAGCACAAACCATGTTTGATTTAGAGTTTGAACTGCATCTGTCAATATAGGAGAAAAGAGAGGGAAAACTAAAAATTCAAACTGTTACTGCAAACGAATGCTTCAACCTAGGAGAACGAAACTTGAACATCCACGTTTTATTGGTGTACTGCTCATTACTTGAAATTATCATGAAGGTCGGAAAAAAAATATGTTGAGATTTCAGGAGACTGTAGTATTTTGGCAGCCTAACAACGCCTTTCATTGAATGTGTCTTTCGTCAGTCTCTGCTTAGGTCTACATCCAGAGGAAACAAAAAATAAAAATAGAATGTAGAACTACTTTACTGTTTCAAGTTTCAAGAAGCTAGCACAAACCGTGTTTGATTTAGAGTTCGAACTACATTTGTCAACATAGGAGAAAACAGAGTGAAACCTAAAAATTCAAACTGTTACTCCAAAAGAATGCTTCAATCTAGGAGAACTAAACTTTGGCATCCAAGTGGGATTGGTGTACTGATCATTACTTGAAAGTATCATGAAGATTGGATGAAAAAATATATGTTGAGATTTCAGGAGACTCTAGTGTTTTAGAAGTTTGGCAACCCATTTCAGTATAAGTGTTATTCGCCAGTCCCAGCTTTAGGATCCAAGAGGAAACAAACCTTAGAGATAGAACGTAGAACTACTTTATTGTGTCAAGTTTCAAGAAGCTAGCACAAACCGTGTTTGATTTAGAGTTCTAACTGCATCTGTCAATATAGGAGAAAACAGAGTGAAACCTATAATTTCTAACTGTTCCTGCAAACGAATGCTACAACCTAGAAGAACAAAACTTGGGCATCCACGTTTGATTGGTGTACTGATCAATACTTGAAAGAATCATGTAGATTGGATGAAAAAATATATGTTGAGATTTCAGGAGACGGTAGTTTTTTGGAAGCTTAACAACGCCTTTCATTCAAAGTGTTATTCGCCAGTCTCTGCTTAAGGCTACATCAAGAGGAAACAAACCTTAGAGATAGAACGTAGAACTACTTTATTGTGTCAAGTTTCAAGAAGCTAGCACAAACCATGTTTGATTTAGAGTTTGAACTGCATCTGTCAATATAGGAGAAAACAGAGTGAAAACTAAAAATTCAAACTGTTACTGCAAACGAATGCTTCAACCTAGGAGAACGAAACTTGAACATCCACGTTTTATTGGTGTACTGCTCATTACTTGAAATTATCATGAAGGTCGGAAAAAAAATATGTTGAGATTTCAGGAGACTGTAGTATTTTGGCAGCCTAACAACGCCTTTCATTGAATGTGTCTTTCGTCAGTCTCTGCTTAGGTCTACATCCAGAGGAAACAAAAAATAAAAATAGAATGTAGAACTACTTTACTGTTTCAAGTTTCAAGAAGCTAGCACAAACCGTGTTTGATTTAGAGTTCGAACTACATTTGTCAACATAGGAGAAAACAGAGTGAAACCTAAAAATTCAAACTGTTACTCCAAAAGAATGCTTCAATCTAGGAGAACTAAACTTTGGCATCCAAGTGGGATTGGTGTACTGATCATTACTTGAAAGTATCATGAAGATTGGATGAAAAAATATATGTTGAGATTTCAGGAGACTCTAGTGTGTTGGAAGTTTGGCAACCCCTTTCAGTATAAGTGTTATTCGCCAGTCCCAGCTTTAGGATACAAGAGGAAACAAACCTTAGAGATAGAACGTAGAACTACTTTATTGTGTCAAGTTTCAAGAAGCTAGCACAAACCGTGTTTGATTTAGAGTTCTAACTGCATCTGTCAATATAGGAGAAAACAGAGTGAAACCTATAATTTCTAACTGTTCCTGCAAACGAATGCTACAACCTAGAACAACAAAACTTGGGCATCCACGTTTGATTGGTGTACTGATCAATACTTGAAAGAATCATGAGATTGGATGAAAAAATATATGTTGAGATTTCAGGAGACGGTAGTTTTTTGGAAGCTTAACAACGCCTTTGATTGAAAGTGTTATTCACCGGTCTCTGCTTAAGGCTACATCAAGAGGAAACAAACCTTAGAGATAGAATGTAGAACTTCTTTATTGTGTCAAGTTTCAAGAAGCTAGCACAAACCATGTTTGATTTAGAGTTCGAACTGCATCTGTCAATATAGGAGAAAACAGAGTGAAAACTAAAAATTCAAACTGTTACTGCAAACGATTGCTTCAACCTAGGAGAACGAAACTTGAACATCCACGTTTTATTGGTGTACTGCTCATTACTTGAAATTATCATGAAGGTCGTAAAAAGAAATATGTTGAGATTTCAGGAGACTGTAGTATTTTGGCAGCCTAACAACGCCTTTCATTGAATGTGTCTTTCGTCAGTCTCTGCTTAGTTCGACATCCAGAGGAAACAAAAAATAAAAATAGAATGTAGAACTACTTTACTGTTTCAAGTTTCAAGAAGCTAGCACAAACCGTGTTTGATTTAGAGTTTGAACTACATTTGTCAATATAGGAGAAAACAGAGTGAAACCTAAAAATTCAAACTGTTACTCCAAAAGAATGCTTCAATCTAGGAGAACTAAACTTTGGCATCCAAGTGGGATTGGTGTACTGATCATTACTTGAAAGTATCATGAAGATTGGATGAAAAAATATATGTTGAGATTTCAGGAGACTCTAGTGTGTTGGAAGTTTGGCAACCCCTTTCAGTATAAGTGTTATTCGCCAGTCCCAGCTTTAGGATACAAGAGGAAACAAACCTTAGAGATAGAACGTAGAACTACTTTATTGTGTCAAGTTTCAAGAAGCTAGCACAAACCGTGTTTGATTTAGAGTTCTAACTGCATCTGTCAATATAGGAGAAAACAGAGTGAAACCTATAATTTCTAACTGTTCCTGCAAACGAATGCTACAACCTCGAAGAACAAAACTTGGGCATCCACGTTTGATTGGTGTACTGATCAATACTTGAAAGAATCATGAAGACTGGATGAAAAAATATATGCTGAGATAGCAGGAGACGGTAGTTTTTTGGAAGCTTAACAACGCCTTTCATTCAAAGTGTTATTCGCCAGTCTCTGCTTAAGGCTACATCAAGAGGAAACAAACCTTAGAGATAGAATGTAGAACTACATTATTGTGTCAAGTTTCAAGAAGCTAGCACAAACCATGTTTGATTTAGAGTTCGAACTGCATCTGTCAATATAGGAGAAAACAGAGTGAAAACTAAAAATTCAAACTGTTACTGCAAACGAATGCTTCAACCTAGGAGAACAAAACTTGAACATCCACGTTTTATTGGTGTACTTCTGATTACATGAAATGATCATGAAGGTCGGAAAAAAAAATATGTTGATATTTCAGGAGACTGTAGTATTTTGGCAGCCTAACAACGCCTTTCATTAAATGTGTCTTTCGTCAGTCTCTGCTTAGGTCTACATCCAGAGGAAACAAAAAATAAAAATAGAATGTAGAACTACTTTACTGTTTCAAGTTTCAAGAAGCTAGCACAAACCGTGTTTGATTTAGAGTTTGAACTACATTTGTCAATATAGGAGAAAACAGAGTGAAACCTAAAAATTCAAACTGTTACACCAAAAGAATGCTTCAATCTAGGAGAACTAAACTTTGGCATCCAAGTGGGATTGGTGTACTGATCATTACTTGAAAGTATCATGAAGATTGGATGAAAAAATATATGTTGAGATTTCAGGAGACTCTAGTGTGTTGGAAGTTTGGCAACCCCTTTCTGTATAAGTGTTATTCGCCAGTCGCAGCTTTAGGATACAAGAGGAAACAAACCTTAGAGATAGAACGTAGAACTACTTTATTGTGTCAAGTTTCAAGAAGCTAGCACAAACCGTGTTTGATTTAGAGTTCTAACTGCATCTGTCAATATAGGAGAAAACAGAGTGAAACCTATAATTTCTAACTGTTCCTGCAAACGAATGCTACAACCTAGAAGAACAAAACTTGGGCATCCACGTTTGATTGGTGTACTGATCAATACTTGAAAGAATCATGAAGATTGCATGAAAAGATATATGTTGATATTTCAGGAGACGGTAGTTTTTTGGAAGCTTAACAACGCCTTTCAATGAAAGTGTTATTCGCCAGTCTCTGCTTAAGGCTACATCAAGACTAAACAAACCTTAGAGATAGAACGTAGAACTACTTTATTGTGTCAAGTTTCAAGAAGCTAGCACAAACCATGTTTGATTTAGAGTTCGAACTGCATCTGTCAATATAGGAGAAAACAGAGTGAAACCTATAATTTCTAACTGTTCCTGCAAACGAATGCTACAACCTAGAAGAACAAAACTTGGGCATCCACGTTTGATTGGTGTACTGATCAATACTTGAAAGAATCATGAAGATTGGATGAAAAAATATATGTTGAGAATTCAGGAGACTGTAGTTTTTTGGAAGCTTAACAACGCCTTTCATTGAAAGTGTTATTCGCCGGTCCCTGCTTAAGGCTACATCAAGAGGAAACAAACCTTAGAGATAGAACGTAGAACTACTTTATTGTGTCAAGTTTCAAGAAGCTAGCACAAACCGTGTTTGATTTAGAGTTCTAACTGCATCTGTCAATATAGGAGAAAACAGAGTGAAACCTATAATTTCTAACTGTTCCTGCAAACGAATGCTACAACCTCGAAGAACAAAACTTGGGCATCCACGTTTGATTGGTGTACTGATCAATACTTGAAAGAATCATGAAGACTGGATGAAAAAATATATGCTGAGATAGGAGGAGACGGTAGTTTTTTGGAAGCTTAACAACGCCTTTCATTCAAAGTGTTATTTGCCAGTCTCTGCTTAAGGCTACATCAAGAGGAAACAAACCTTAGAGATAGAATGTAGAACTACATTATTGTGTCAAGTTTCAAGAAGCTAGCACAAACCATGTTTGATTTAGAGTTCGAACTGCATCTGTCAATATAGGAGAAAACAGAGTGAAAACTAAAAATTCAAACTGTTACTGCAAACGAATGCTTCAAACTAGGAGAACAAAACTTGAACATCCACGTTTTATTGGTGTACTTCTGATTACATGAAATGATCATGAAGGTCGGAAAAAAAAAATATGTTGATATTTCAGGAGACTGTAGTATTTTGGCAGCCTAACAACGCCTTTCATTAAATGTGTCTTTCGTCAGTCTCTGCTTAGGTCTACATCCAGAGGAAACAAAAAATAAAAATAGAATGTAGAACTACTTTACTGTTTCAAGTTTCAAGAAGCTAGCACAAACCGTGTTTGATTTAGAGTTTGAACTACATTTGTCAATATAGGAGAAAACAGAGTGAAACCTAAAAATTCAAACTGTTACACCAAAAGAATGCTTCAATCTAGGAGAACTAAACTTTGGCATCCAAGTGGGATTGGTGTACTGATCATTACTTGAAAGTATCATGAAGATTGGATGAAAAAATATATGTTGAGATTTCAGGAGACTCTAGTGTGTTGGAAGTTTGGCAACCCCTTTCTGTATAAGTGTTATTCGCCAGTCCCAGCTTTAGGATACAAGAGGAAACAAACCTTAGAGATAGAACGTAGAACTACTTTATTGTGTCAAGTTTCAAGAAGCTAGCACAAACCATGTTTGATTTAGAGTTCGAACTGCATCTGTCAATATAGGTGAAAACAAAGTGAAACGTAAAAATTCAAACTGTTACTGCAAACGAATGCTTCAACCTAGGAGAACGAAACTTGAACATCCACGTTTTATTGGTGTACTGCTCATTACTTGAAATTATCATGAAGGTCGGAATAAAAAATATGTTGAGATTTCAGGAGACTGTAGTATTTTGGCAGCCTAACAACTCCTTTCACTGAATGTGTCTTTCGTCAGTCTCTGCTTAGGTCTACATCCAGAGGAAACAAAAAATAAAAATAAAATGTAGAACTACTTTACTGTTTCAAGTTTCAAGAAGCTAGCACAAACCGTGTTTGATTTAGAGTTCGAACTACATTTGTCAATATAGGAGAAAACAGAGTGAAACCTAAAAATTCAAACTGTTACTCCAAATGAATGCTTCAATCTAGGAGAACTAAACTTTGGCATCCAAGTGGGATTGGTGTACTGATCATTACTTGAAAGTATCATGAAGATTGGATGAAAAAATATATGTTGAGATTTCAGGAGACTCTAGTGTGTTGGAAGTTTGGCAACCCCTTTCAGTATAAGTGTTATTCGCCAGTCCGAGCTTTAGGATACAAGAGGAAACAAACCTTAGAGATAGAACGTAGAACTACTTTATTGTGTCAAGTTTCAAGAAGCTAGCACAAACCGTGTTTGATTTAGAGTTCGAACTGCATCTCTCAATATAGGAGAAAACAGAGTGAAAACTAAAATTCAAACTGTTACTGCAAAAAATGCTTCAATCTAGGAGAACTAAACTTTGGCATCCAAGTGGAATTGGTGTACTGATCATTACTTGAAAGTATCATGAAGATTGGATGAAAAAATATATGTTGAG
>NW_027514093.1:0-99024 GCF_048772815.1 Callospermophilus lateralis
GATTTGTGAACTGATCATTACCACCAAGTATCATCAAGATTGGGTGAAAAAATATTTGCTGGTATTTCGGAAACTCAAAATTTCTTGGAAGCTTGGCAAACCCTCTTAATCAAAGTGCTTTTCCACAGTCTCTGGTCAGGGCTACTTGAAGCGGAAACAAATCATATAGACAAAACTGAGAACTCCTTTATTTTGTCAAGTTTCAAAGAGCTACTACAAACCATATTGGATTTAGTGTTCCAAATTCATCTATCTATATAGGAGAGAACAGAGTGAAACCTAAATATAAAAATTGCTATTGTAGACGAACGCTTCAACATAGAAGAACAAAATTTTGGTGAGTCAAGTGGGATTTGTGTACCGATCGTAAACACCAAGTATCATCAAGATTGGGTGAAAATATATTTACTGGTATTTCGGAAACTCGTAAATTCTTGTAAGCTTGGCAACCCCTCTCAATGAAATTGCATATCCACCCTCTGTGCCTAGGGCTTATTGAAGAGGAAACAAACCATAGAGACAAAACTGAGAACTCCTTTATTTTGTCAAGTTTCAAAGAGCCACTACAAACCATGTTGGATTTAGAGTTCCAAATTCATCTATCTATATAGCAGAGAACAGAGTGAAACCTAAACATGAAAACTGCTACTGTAGACGAACGCTTCAACCAAGAAGAACAAATTTTGGTGATCCAAGTGGGATTTGTGAACTGATCATTACCACCAAGTATCATCAAGATTGGGTGAAAAAATATTTGCTGTTATTTCGGAAACTCGTAATTTGTTGGAACCTTGGCAACCCCTCTCAAGGAAAGTGCTTTTCCACAGTCACTGCTTAGGGCTTCTGGAAGCGGAAACAAATCATAGAGACAAAACTGAGAACTCCTTTATTTTGTCAAGTTCAAAGAGCTACTACAAGCCATGTTGAATTTAGAGTTCCAAATTCATCTATCTATATAGGAGAGAACAGAGTGAAACCTAAATATAAAAATTGCTACGGTAGACGAAGGCTTCAACCTAGAAGAACAAAATTTGGTGAGCCAAGTGGGATTTGTGTACTGATCATCACCACCAAGTATCATCAAGATTGGGTGAAAAAATATTTGCTGGTATTTCGGTAACTCGTAATTTCTTGGAAGCTTGGCAACCCCTCTCAATGAAAGTGCTTTTCCACAGTCTGTGCCTAGGGCTTCTTGAAGAGGAAACAAACCATAGAGACAAAACTGAGAACTCCTTTATTTTGTCAAGTTTCAAAGAGCTACTACAAAACCATGTTGGATTTTGAGTTCCAAATTCATCTATCTATATAGTAGAGAACAGAGTGAAAACTAAACATGAAAACTGCTACTGTAAACGAACGCTTCTACCTAGAAGAACAAAATTTGGTGAGCCAAGTGGGATTTGTGTACCGATCTTCACCACCAAGTATCATCAAGATTGGGTGAAAAAATATTTGCTGGTAATTCGGAAACTCATTATTTCTTAGAAGCTTGGCAACCCCTCTCAATGAAAGTGCTTTTCCACAGTCTCTGCTTAGGGATACTTGAAGCGGAAACAAATCATAGAGACAAAACTGAGAACTCCTTTGTTTTGTCAAGGTTCAAAGAGCTACTACAAACCATGTTGGATTTAGAGTTCCAAATTCATCTATCTATATAGGAGAGCACAGAGTGAAACCTAAAAATAAAAATTGCTACTGAAAACGAACGCTTCAACATAGAAGAACAAAATTTGGTGAGTCAAGTGGGATTTGTGTACCGATCGTAAACACCAAGTATCATCAAGATTGGGTGAAAAAATATTTGCTGGTATTTCAGAAACTCGTAATTTCTTGGAAGCTTGGCAACCCCTCTCAATGAAAGTGCTTTTCCACAGTCTCTGCTTAGGGCTACTTGAAACGGAAACAAATCATAGAGACAAAACTGAGAACTCCTTTATTTTTCAAGTATCAAAGAGCTACTACAAACCATATTGGATTTAGAGTTCCAAATTCATCTATCTCTATAGGAGAGAACAGAGTGAAACCTTTGTATAAAAACTGATACTGTAGATGAACGCTTCAACCTAGAAGAACAAAATTTGGTGAGCCAACTGGGATTTGTGTACCGATCTTCACCACCAAGTATCATCAAGATTGGGTGAATAAATATTTGCTGGTAATTCGGAAACTCGTTATTTCTTAGAAGCTTGGCAACCCCACTCAATGAAAGTGCTTTTCCACAGTCTGTTCCTAGGGGTACTTGAAGAGGAAAAAAACCATAGAGACAAAACTGAGAACTCCTTTATTTGTCAAGTTTCAAAGAGCTACTACAATCCATGTTGGATTTAGAGTTCCAAATTCATCTATCTATATAGGAGAGAACAGAGTGAAACCTAAAAATAAAAACTGCTACTGAAAACGAACGCTTCAACATAGTAGAACAAAATTTGGTGAGTCAAGTGGGATTTGTGTACCGATCGTAAACACCAAGTATCATCAAGATTGGGTAAAAAAATAATTGCAGGTATTTCAGAAACTCATAATTTCTTGGAAGCTTGGGATCCCTCTCAATGAAAGTGCGTATCCACTGTCTGTGCCTAGGGCTACTTGAAGATGAAACAAACCATAGAGACAAAACAGAGAACTCCTTTATTTTGTCAAGTTTCAAAGAGCCACTACAAACCATGTTGGATTTAGAGTTACAAATTCATCTATCTATATAAGAGAGAACAAAGAGAAACCTAAAAATAAAAACTGCTACTGTAGACGAACGCTTCATCCTATAAGAACAAAATTTGGTGAGCCAAGTGGGATTTGGATACCGATCATTACCACCACGTATCATCAACATTGGGTGAAAAAATATTTGCTGGAATTTCGGAAACTCGTAATTTCTTGGAAGCTTGGAAACCCCTCTCAATGAAAGTGTGTATCCACCCTCTGTGCCTAGGTCTACTTGAAGAGGAAAAAAAACATAGAGACAAAACAGAGAACTCCTTTATTTTGTCAAGTTTCAAAGAGCCACTACAAACCGTGTTGGATTTAGAGTTCCTAATTCATCTATCTATATAGCAGAGAACAGAGTGAAACCTAAACATAAAAACAGCTACTGTAGATGAACGCTTCATCCTAGAAGAAAAAAATTTGGTGAGCCAAGTGGGATTTGGATACCGATCATTACCACCACGTATCATCAACATTGGGTGACAAAATATTTGTTGGTATTTCGGAAACTCGTAATTTCTTGGAAGCTTGGCAACCCCTTTCAATGAAACTGCTTTTCCACAGTCTCTGCTTAGGGCTACATGAGGCGGAAACAAATCAGAGAGACAAAACTGAGAACTCCTTTACTTTGTCTAGTTTCAAAGAGCTACTACAAACCATATTGGATTTAGAGTTCCAAATTCACCTATCCATATTGGAGAGAACAGAGTGAAACCTAAATATAAAAACTGCTACTGTAGATGAACTCTTAAACCTAGAAGACAAAATTTGGTGAGCCAACTGGGATTTGTGTACTGATCATTACCACCAAGTGTCATCAAGATTGCGTGAAAAAATATTTGCTGGTAATTTGGAAACTCGTTATTTATAAGAAGCTTGGCAATCCCTCTCAATGAAAGTGCTTTTCCACAGTCTCTGCTTCTGGATACTTGAAGCGGAAACAAATCATAGAGACAAAACTGAGAACTCCTCTATTTTGTCAAGGTTCAAAGAGCTACTACAAACCATGTTGGATTTAGAGTTCCAAATTCATCTATCTATATAGGGGAGAACAGACTGAGACCTAAAAATAAAAACTGCTACTGAAAACGAACGCTTCAACATAGGAGAACAATATTTGGTGAGTCAAGTGGGAATTGTGTACCGATCGTAAACACCATGTATCATCAAGATTGGGTGAAAAAAAATATTTGCTGGTATTTCGGAAACTCGTAATTTGTTGGAACCTTGGCAACCCCTCTCAAGGAAAGTGCTTTTCCACAGTCACTGCTTAGGGATACTTGAAGCGGAAACAAATCATAGAGACAAAACTGAGAACTCCTTTATTTTGTCAAGTTTCAAAGAGCTACTACAAACCATGTTGGATTTAGAGTTCCAAATTCATCTATCAATACAGGAGAGAACAGAGTGAAACCTAAGTATAAAAATTGCTACTGTAGACGAACGCTTCAACCTAGAAGAACAAAATTTGGTGAGCCAAGTGGGATTTGTGTACTGATCATTAACACCAAGTGTCATCACGATTGCGTGAAAAAACATTTGCTGATATTTCGGAAACTCGTTATTTCTTAGAAGCTTGGCAACCCCTCTCAATGAAAGTGCTTTTCCACAGTCTGTGCCTAGGGCTACCTGAAGAGGAAACAAACCATAGAGACAAAACTGAGAACTCCTTTATTTTGTCCAGTTTCAAAGAGCTACTACAAACCATATTGGATTTAGAGTTCCAAATTCATCTATCCATATAGGAGAGAACAGAGTGAAACCTAAATATAAAAACTGCTACTGTAGACAAACGCTTCAACCTAGAAGAACAAAATTTGGTGAGCCAAGTGGGATTTGTGTACTGATCATTACCACCAAGTGTCATCACGATTGCGTGAAAAAACATTTGCTGGTATTTCGGAAACTCGTTATTTATTAGAGCTTGGCAACCCCACTCAATGAAAGTGCTTTTCCACAGTCTGTTCCTAGGGGTACTTGAAGAGGAAACAAACCAAAGAGACAAAACTGAGAACTCCTTTTTTTTTCAAGTTTCAAAAGCTAAAACAAACCATGTTGAATTTAGAGTTCCAAATTCATCTATCTATATAGGAGAGAACAGAGTGAAACCTAAAAATAAAAACTGCTACTGAAAACGAACGCTTCAACATTGAAGAAGAAAATTTGGTGAGTCAAGTGGGATTTGTGTACCAATCATAAAACCAAGTATCATCAAGATTGGGTGTAAAAATATTTGCTGGTATTTCGGAAACTCATAATTTCTTGGAAGCTTGGGATCCCTCTCAATGAAAGTGCGTATCCACTGTCTGTGCCTAGGGCTACTTGAAGACGAAACAAACCATAGAGACAAAACAAAGAATTCTTTTATTTTGTCAAGTTTCAAAGAGCCACTACAAACCATTTTGGATTTAGACTTCCAAATTCATCTTTCGATATAGGAGAGAACAGAGTGAAACCTAAATATAAAAACTGCTACTGTAGACGAACGCTTCAACCTAGAAGAACAAAATTTGGTGAGCCAAGTGGGATTTGTGTACTGATCATTACCAACAAGTGTCATCAAGATTGCATAAAAAAAATTTGCTGGTAATTCGGAAACTCGTTATTTCTTAGAAGCTTGGCAACCCCACTCAATGAAAGTGCTTTTCCACAGTCTGTTCCTAGGGGTACTTGAAGAGGAAACAAACCATAGAGACAAAACTGAGAACTCCTTTATTTGTCAAGTTTCAAAGAGCTACTACAAACCATGTTGGATTTAGAGTTCCAAATTCAACTATCTATATAGGAGAGAACAGAGTGAATCCTAAACATAAAAACTGCTACTGTAAACGAACGCTTAAACCTAGAAGAACAAAATTTGGTGAGCCAAGTGGGATTTGTGGACTTGTCATTACCACCACGTATCATCAAGATTGGGTGAAAAAATATTTGCTGGTATTTCGGAAACTCGTAATTTATTGTAAGAATGGCAACCGCTCTCAATGAAAGTGCTTTTCCACCGTATCTGCTTAGAGCTACTTGAAGCGGAAACAAATCATAGAGACAAAACTGGGAACTCCTTTATTTTGTCAAGTTTCAAAGAGCTACTACAAACCATATTGGATTTAGAGTTCCAAATTCATCTATCTCTATAGGACAGAACAGAGTGAAACCTAAAAATAAAACTGCTACTGAAAACGAACGCTTTAATCTAGAAGAACAAAATTTGGTGAGCCAAGTGGGATTTGTGTACTGATCATCACCACCAAGTATCATCAAGATTGGGTGAAAAAATATTTGCTGGTAATTCGGAAACTCGTTATTTCTTAGAAGCTTGGCCACCCCTCTCAATGAAAGTGCTTTTCCACAGTCTCTGCTTTGTGCTACTTGAAACGGAAACAAATCATAGAGACAAAACTGAGAACTCCTTTATTTTGTCAAGTTTCAAAGAGCTACTACAAACCATGTTGGATTTAGAGTTCCAAATTCATCTAGCGATACTTCAAGCGGAAACAAATCATAGAGACAAAACTGAGAACTCCTCTATTTTGTCAAGGTTGAAAGAGCTACTACAAACCATGTTGGATTTAGAGTTCCAAATTCATCTATCTATATAGGAGAGAACAGACTGAGACCTAAAAATAAAAACTGCTACTGAAAACGAACGCTTCAACATAGAAGAACAAAATTTGGTGAGTCAAGTGGGATTTGTGTACCGATCATAAACACCATGTATCATCAAGATTGGGTGAAAAAATATTTGCTGGTATTTCGAAAAATCGAAATTTCTTGGAAGCTTGGCAACCCCTCTCAATGAAAGTGCGTATCCACCGTCTGTGCCTAGGGCTACTTGAAGAGGAAACAAACCATAGAGACAAAACAGAGAACTCCTTTATTTTGTCAAGTTTCAAAGAGCCACTACAAACCATGTTGGATTTAGAGTTCCAAATTCAACTATCTATATAGTAGAGAACAGAGTGAAACCTAAACATAAAAACTGCTACTGTAAACGAACGCTTCAACCTAGAAGAACAAAATTTGGTGAGCCAAGTGGGATTTGTGGACTTGTCATTACCACCACTATCATCAAGTTTGGGGGAAAAATATTTGCTGGTATTTCGGAAACTCGTAATTTCTTGGAAGCTTGGCAACCCCTCTCAATGAAAGTGCTGTTCAACAGTCTCTGGTTAGGGCTACTTGAAGCGGAAACAAATTATAGAGACAAAACTGAGAACTCCTTTATTTTGTCAAGTTTCAAAGAGCTACTACAAACCATATTGGATTGAGAGTTCCAAATTCATCTATCTATATAGGAGAGAACAGAGTGAAACCTAAATATAAAAAGTGCTACTGTAGACGAACGCTTCAACATAGAAGATCAAAATTTGGTGAGTCAAGTTGGATTTGTGTACCGATCGTAAGCACCAAGTATCATCAAGTTTGGGTGAAAAAATATTTGCTGTTATTTCGGAAACTCGTAATTTCTTGGAAGCTTGGCAACCCCTCTCAATGAAAGTGCGTATCCACCCTCTGTGCCTAGGGCTACTTGAAGAGGAAACAAACCATAGACAAAACTGAGAACTCCTTTATTTTGTCAAGTTGCAAAGAGTCACTACAAACAATGTTGGATTTAGAGTTCCAAATTCATCTATCTATGTAGCATAGAACAGAGTGAAACCTAAACATAAAAACTGCTACTGTAGATGAACGCTTCAACCAAGAAAAACAAAATTTCGTGATCCAAGTGGGATTTGTGAACTGATCATTACCACCAAGTATCATCAAGATTGGGTGAAAAAATATTTGCTGGTATTCGGAAACTCATAATTTCTTGGAAGCTTGGCAAACCTTCTTAATCAAAGTGCTTTTCCACAGTCTCTGGTTAGGGCTACTTGAAGCGGAAACAAATCATAGAGACAAAACTGAGAACTCCTTTATTTTGTCAAGTTTCAAAGAGCTACTACAAACCATATTGGATTTAGAGTTCCAAATTCATCTATCTATATAGGAAAGAACAGAGTGAAACCTAAATATAAAAATTGCTATTGTAGACGAACGCTTCAACATAGAAGAACAAAATTTGGTGAGTCAAGTGGGATTTGTGTACCGATCGTAAACACCAAGTATCATCAAGATTGCGTGAAAAAATATTTGCTGGTATTTCGGAAACTCGTAAATTCTTGTAAGCTTGGCAACCCCTCTCAATGAAAGTGCGTATCCACCCTCTGTGCCTAGGGCTACTTGAAGAGGAAACAAACCATAGACAAAACTGAGAACTCCTTTATTTTGTCAAGTTTCAAAGAGTCACTACAAAAAATGTTGGATTTAGAGTTCCAAATTCATCTATCTATGTAGCAGAGAACAGAGTGAAACCTAAACATAAAAACTGCTACTGTAGATGAACGCTTCAACCAAGAAAAACAAAATTTCGTGATCCAAGTGGGATTTGTGAACTGATCATTACCACCAAGTATCATCAAGATTGGGTGAAAAAATATTTGCTTTTATTTCGGAAACTCAAAATTTCTTGGAAGCTTGGCAAACCCTCTTAATCAAAGTGCTTTTCCACAGTCTCTGGTCAGGGCTACTTGAAGCGGAAACAAATCATATAGACAAAACTGAGAACTCCTTTATTTTGTCAAGTTTCAAAGAGCTACTACAAACCATATTGGATTTAGTGTTCCAAATTCATCTATCTATATAGGAGAGAACAGAGTGAAACCTAAATATAAAAATTGCTATTGTAGACGAACGCTTCAACATAGAAGAACAAAATTTGGTGAGTCAAGTGGGATTTGTGTACCGATCGTAAACACCAAGTATCATCAAGATTGGGTGAAAATATATTTACTGGTATTTCGGAAACTCGTAAATTCTTGTAAGCTTGGCAACCCCTCTCAATGAAATTGCATATCCACCCTCTGTGCCTAGGGCTTATTGAAGAGGAAACAAACCATAGAGACAAAACTGAGAACTCCTTTATTTTGTCAAGTTTCAAAGAGCCACTACAAACCATGTTGGATTTAGAGTTCCAAATTCATCTATCTATATAGCAGAGAACAGAGTGAAACCTAAACATGAAAACTGCTACTGTAGACGAACGCTTCAACCAAGAAGAACAAAATTTGGTGATCCAAGTGGGATTTGTGAACTGATCATTACCACCAAGTATCATCAAGATTGGGTGAAAAAATATTTGCTGGTATTTCGGAAACTCGTAATTTGTTGGAACCTTGGCAACCCCTCTCAAGGAAAGTGCTTTTCCACAGTCACTGCTTAGGGCTACTTGAAGCGGAAACAAATCATAGAGACAAAACTGAGAACTCCTTTATTTTGTCAAGTTTCAAAGAGCTACTACAAGCCATGTTGAATTTAGAGTTCCAAATTCATCTATCTATATAGGAGAGAACAGAGTGAAACCTAAATATAAAAATTGCTACGGTAGACGAAGGCTTCAACCTAGAAGAACAAAATTTGGTGAGCCAAGTGGGATTTGTGTACTGATCATCACCACCAAGTATCATCAAGATTGGGTGAAAAAATATTTGCTGGTATTTTGGTAACTCGTAATTTCTTGGAAGCTTGGCAACCCCTCTCAATGAAAGTGCTTTTCCACAGTCTGTGCCTAGGGCTTCTTGAAGAGGAAACAAACCATAGAGACAAAACTGAGAACTACTTTATTTTGTCAAGTTTCAAAGAGCTACTACAATCCATGTTGGATTTTGAGTTCCAAATTCATCTATCTATATAGTAGAGAACAGAGTGAAAACTAAACATAAAAACTGCTACTGTAAACGAACGCTTCTACCTAGAAGAACAAAATTTGGTGAGCCAAGTGGGATTTGTGTACCGATCTTCACCACCAAGTATCATCAAGATTGGGTGAAAAAATATTTGCTGGTAATTCGGAAACTCATTATTTCTTAGAAGCTTGGCAACCCCTCTCAATGAAAGTGCTTTTCCACAGTCTCTGCTTAGGGATACTTGAAGCGGAAACAAATCATAGAGACAAAACTGAGAACTCCTTTGTTTTGTCAAGGTTCAAAGAGCTACTACAAACCATGTTGGATTTAGAGTTCCAAATTCATCTATCTATATAGGAGAGCACAGAGTGAAACCTAAAAATAAAAATTGCTACTGAAAACGAACGCTTCAACCTAGAAGAACAAAATTTGGTGAGCCAAGTGGGATTTGTGTACTGATCATCACCACCAAGTATCATCAAGATTGTTTGAAAAAATATTTGCTGGTATTTCGGAAACTCGTTATTTCTTAGAAGCTTGGCAACCCCTCTCAATGAAAGTGCTTTTCCACAGTCTGTGCCTACGGCTACTTGAAGAGGAAACAAACCATAGAGACAAAACTGAGAACAGCTTTATTTTGTCAAGTTTCAAAGAGCTACTACAAACCATGTTGGATTTAGAGTTCCAAATTCATCTATCTATATAGGAGAGAACAGACTGAGACCTAAAAATAAAAACTGCTACTGAAAACGAATGCTTCAACATAGAAGAACAAAATTTGGTGAGTCAAGTGGGATTTGTGTACCGATCATAAACACCATGTATCATCAAGTTTGGGTGAAAAAATATTTGCTGGTATTTCGAAAACTCGTAATTTCTTGGAAGCTTGGCAACCCCTCTCAATGAACGTGCGTATCCACAGTCTGTGCCTAGGGCTACTTGAAGAGGAAAGAAACCATAGAGACAAAACAGAGAACTCCTTTATTTTGTCAAGTTTCAAAGAGCCACTACAAACCATGTTGGATTTAGAGTTCCAAATTCATCTATCTATATAGCAGAGAACAGAGTGAAACCTAAACATAAAAACAGCTACTGTAGACGAACGCTTCAACCAAGAAGAACAATATTGGTGATCCAAGTGGGATTTGTGAACTGATCATTACCACCAAGTATCATCAAGATTGGGTGAAAAAATATTTGCTGGTATTTCGGAAAATCGTAATTTCTTGGAAGCTTGGCAACCCCTCTCAATGAAAGTGCTTTTCCTCCGTTTGTGCCTGGGGCTACTTGAAGAGGAAACAAACCATAGCCACAAAACTGAGAACTCCTTTATATTGTCAGGTGTCAAAGAGCCACTACAAACCATGTTGGATTTAGAGTTCCAAATTCATCTATCTATATACGAGAGAACAGAGTGAAACCTAACCTAAAAACTGCTACTGTAGACGAACTCTTCAACCTAGAAGAACAAAATTTGGTGAGCCAAATGGGATTTGTGCACTGATCATTACCACCAAGTATAATCAAGATTGGGTGAAAAAATATTTGCTGGTATTTCGGAAACTCGTAATTTCTTGGAAGCTTGGCAACCCCTCTCAATGAAAGTGCTTTTCCACAGTCACTGCTGAGGGCTACTTGAAGCGGAAACAAATCATAGAGACAAAACTGAGAACTCCTTTATTTTGTCAAGTTTCAAAGAGCTACTACAAGCCATGTTGAATTTAGAGTTCCAAATTCATCTATCTATATAGGAGAGAACAGAGTGAAACCTAAATATAAAAATTGCTACGGTAGACGAAGGCTTCAACCTAGAAGAACAAAATTTGGTGAGCCAAGTGGGATTTGTGTACTGATCATCACCACCAAGTATCATCAAGATTGGGTGAAAAAATATTTGCTGGTATTTTGGTAACTCGTAATTTCTTGGAAGCTTGGCAACCCCTCTCAATGAAAGTGCTTTTCCACAGTCTGTGCCTAGGGCTTCTTGAAGAGGAAACAAACCATAGAGACAAAACTGAGAACTACTTTATTTTGTCAAGTTTCAAAGAGCTACTACAATCCATGTTGGATTTTGAGTTCCAAATTCATCTATCTATATAGTAGAGAACAGAGTGAAAACTAAACATAAAAACTGCTACTGTAAACGAACGCTTCTACCTAGAAGAACAAAATTTGGTGAGCCAAGTGGGATTTGTGTACCGATCTTCACCACCAAGTATCATCAAGATTGGGTGAAAAAATATTTGCTGGTAATTCGGAAACTCATTATTTCTTAGAAGCTTGGCAACCCCTCTCAATGAAAGTGCTTTTCCACAGTCTCTGCTTAGGGATACTTGAAGCGGAAACAAATCATAGAGACAAAACTGAGAACTCCTTTGTTTTGTCAAGGTTCAAAGAGCTACTACAAACCATGTTGGATTTAGAGTTCCAAATTCATCTATCTATATAGGAGAGCACAGAGTGAAACCTAAAAATAAAAATTGCTACTGAAAACGAACGCTTCAACCTAGAAGAACAAAATTTGGTGAGCCAAGTGGGATTTGTGTACTGATCATCACCACCAAGTATCATCAAGATTGTTTGAAAAAATATTTGCTGGTATTTCGGAAACTCGTTATTTCTTAGAAGCTTGGCAACCCCTCTCAATGAAAGTGCTTTTCCACAGTCTGTGCCTACGGCTACTTGAAGAGGAAACAAACCATAGAGACAAAACTGAGAACAGCTTTATTTTGTCAAGTTTCAAAGAGCTACTACAAACCATGTTGGATTTAGAGTTCCAAATTCATCTATCTATATAGGAGAGAACAGACTGAGACCTAAAAATAAAAACTGCTACTGAAAACGAATGCTTCAACATAGAAGAACAAAATTTGGTGAGTCAAGTGGGATTTGTGTACCGATCGTAAACACCATGTATCATCAAGTTTGGGTGAAAAAATATTTGCTGGTATTTCGAAAACTCGTAATTTCTTGGAAGCTTGGCAACCCCTCTCAATGAACGTGCGTATCCACAGTCTGTGCCTAGGGCTACTTGAAGAGGAAAGAAACCATAGAGACAAAACAGAGAACTCCTTTATTTTGTCAAGTTTCAAAGAGCCACTACAAACCATGTTGGATTTAGAGTTCCAAATTCATCTATCTATATAGCAGAGAACAGAGTGAAACCTAAACATAAAAACAGCTACTGTAGACGAACGCTTCAACCAAGAAGAACAATATTGGTGATCCAAGTGGGATTTGTGAACTGATCATTACCACCAAGTATCATCAAGATTGGGTGAAAAAATATTTGCTGGTATTTCGGAAAATCGTAATTTCTTGGAAGCTTGGCAACCCCTCTCAATGAAAGTGCTTTTCCTCCGTTTGTGCCTGGGGCTACTTGAAGAGGAAACAAACCATAGCCACAAAACTGAGAACTCCTTTATATTGTCAGGTGTCAAAGAGCCACTACAAACCATGTTGGATTTAGAGTTCCAAATTCATCTATCTATATACGAGAGAACAGAGTGAAACCTAAACCTAAAAACTGCTACTGTAGACGAACTCTTCAACCTAGAAGAACAAAATTTGGTGAGCCAAATGGGATTTGTGCACTGATCATTACCACCAAGTATAATCAAGATTGGGTGAAAAAATATTTGCTGGTATTTCGGAAACTCGTAATTTCTTGGAAGCTTGGCAACCCCTCTCAATGAAAGTGCTTTTCCACAGTCACTGCTGAGGGCTACTTGAAGCGGAAACAAATCATAGAGACAAAACTGAGAACTCCTTTATTTTGTCAAGTTTCAAAGAGCTACTAAAAACCATGTTGGATTTAGAGTTCCAAATTCATCTATCTATATAGCAGAGAACACAGTGAAACCTAAACCTAAAAACTGCTCCTGTAGACGAACGCTTCAACCTAGAAAAACAAAATTTCGTGAGCCAAGTGGGATTTGTGTACTGATCATTACCACCAAGTATCATCAAGATTGGGTGAAGAAATATTTGCTGGTATTTCGGAAACTCGTAATTTCTTGGAAGCTTGGCAACCCGTATCAATGAATGTGCTTTTCCACAGTCAATGCTTAGGGCTACTTGAAGCGAAAAGAAATCATGGAAACAAAACTGAGAACTCCTTTATTTTATCAAGTTTCAAAGAGCTACTACAAACCATGTTGTATTTAGAGTTCCAAATTCATCTATCTATATAGGAGAGAACAGAGTGAAACCGAAATATAAAAACTGCTACTGAAAACGAAAGCTTCAACCTAGAAGAACAAAATTTGGTGAGTCAAGTGGGATTTGTGTACCGATCGTAAACACCAAGTATCATCAAGATTGGGTGAAAAAATATTTGCTGGTATTTCGGAAACTCGTAATTTCGTGGAACCTTGGCAACCCCTCTCAAGGAAAGTGCGTATCCACCGTCTGTGCCTAGGGCTACTTGAAGCGGAAACAAACCATAGAGACAAAACTGAGAACTCCTTTATTTTGTCAAGTTTCAAAGAGCTACTACAAACCATGTTGGATTTAGAGTTCCAAATTGATCTATCTATATAGGAGAGAAGAGAGTGAAACCTAAACATAAAAACTGCTCCTGTAGACGAACGCTTCAACCTAGAAGAACAAAATTGGTGAGCCAAGTGGGATTTGTGTACTGATCATTACCACCAAGTGTCATCACGATTGCGTGAAAAAACATTTGCTGGTATTTCGGAAACTCGTTATTTCTTAGAGCATGGCAACCCCACTCAATGAAAGTGCTTTTCCACAGTCTGTTCCTAGGGGTACTTGAAGAGGAAACAAACAAAAGAGACAAAACTGAGAACTCCTTTATTTTTTCAAGTTTCAAAGAGCTACTACAAACCATGTTGAATTTAGAGTTAAAATTCAACTATCTATATAGGAGAGAACAGAGTGAATCCTAAACATAAAAACTGCTACTGTAAACGAAAGCTTAAACCTAGAAGAACAAAATTTGGTGAGCCAAGTGGGATTTGTGGACTTGTCATTACCACCACGTATCATCAAGATTGGGTGAAAAAATATTTGCTGGTATTTCGGAAACTCGTAATTTGTTGGAAGAATGGCAACCACTCTCAATGAAAGTGCTTTTCCACCGTATCTGCTTAGAGCTACTTGAAGCGGAAACAAATCATAGAGACAAAACTGGGAACTCCTTTATTTTGTCAAGTTTCAAAGAGCTACTACAAACCATATTGGATTTAGAGTTCCAAATTCATCTATCTATATAGGAGAGAACAGAGTGAAACCTAAAAATAAAACTGCTACTGAAAACGAACGCTTTAACCTAGAAGAACAAAATTTGGTGAGCCAAGTGGGATTTGTGTACTGATCATCACCACCAAGTATCATCAAGATTGGGTGAAAAAATATTTGCTGGTAATTCGGAAACTCGTTATTTCTTAGAAGCTTGGCCACCCCTCTCAATGAAAGTGCTTTTCCACAGTCTCTGCTTTGTGCTACTTGAAACGGAAACAAATCATAGAGACAAAACTGAGAACTCCTTTATTTTGTCAAGTTTCAAAGAGCCACTACAAACCATGTTGGATTTAGAGTTCCAAATTCAACTATCTATATAGCAGAGAACAGAGTGAAACCTAAATATAAAAACTGCTACTGTAGACGAACGCTTCAACCAAGAAGAACAAAACTTGGTGATCCAAGTGGGATTTGTGGACTGATCATTACCACCAAGTATCATCAAGATTGGGTGAAAAAAAATATTTGCTGGTATTTCGGAAACTCGTAATTTCTTGGAAGCTTGACAACCACTCTCAATGAAAGTGCTTTTCCTCCGTTTGTGCCTGGGGCTACTTGAAGAGGAAACAAACCATAGAGAAAAAACTGAGAACTCCTTTATTTTTTCAAGTTTCACAGAGCTACTACAAACCATATTGGATTTAGAGTTCCAAATTCATCTATCTATATAGGAGAGAACAGACTGAGACCTAAAAATAAAAACTGCTACTGAAAACGAACGCTTCAACATAGAAGAACAAAATTTGGTGAGTCAAGTGGGATTTGTGTACCGATCATAAACACCATGTATCATCAAGATTGGGTGAAAAAATATTTGCTGGTATTTCAAAAACTCGTAATTTCTTGGAAGCTTGGCAACCCCTCTCAATGAACGTGCGTATCCACCGTCTGTGCCTAGGGCTACTTGAAGAGGAAACAAACCATAGAGACAAAACAGAGAACTCCTTTATTTTGTCAAGTTACAAAGAGCCACTACAAACCATGTTGGATTTAGAGTTCCAAATTCAACTATCTATATAGCAGAGAACAGAGTGAAACCTAAATATAAAAACTGCTACTGTAGACGAACGCTTCAACCAAGAAGAACAAAACTTGGTGATCCAAGTGGGATTTGTGAACTGATCATTACCACCAATTATCATCAAGATTGCGTGAAAAAAAAATATTTGCTGGTATTTCGGAAACTCGTAATTTGTTGGAACCTTGGCAACCCCTCTCAAGGAAAGTGCTTTTCCACAGTCACTGCTTAGGGCTACTTGAAGCGGAAACAAATCATAGAGACAAAATTGAGAACTCCTTTATTTTGTCAAGTTTCAAAGAGCTACTACAAACCATGTTGGATTTAGAGTTCCAAAGTCATCTATCAATACAGGAGAGAACACAGTGAAACCTAAATATAAAAATTGCTACTGTAGACGAACGCTTCAACCTAGAAGAACAAAATTTGGTGAGCCAAGTGGGATTTGTGTACTGATCATCACCACCAAGTATCATCAAGATTGTTTGAAAAAATATTTGCTGGTATTTCGAAAACTCTTTATTTCTTAGATGCTTGGCAACCCCTCTCAATGAAAGTGCTTTTCCACAGTCTGTGCCTACGGCTACTTGAAGAGGAAACAAACCATAGAGACAAAACTGAGAACTCCTTTATTTTGTCAAGTTTCAAAGAGCTACTACAAACCATGTTGGATTTAGAGTTCCAAATTCATCCATCTATATAGCAGAGAACAGAGTGAAACCTAAATATAAACACTGCTACTGTAGACGAACCCTTCAACCTAGAAGAACAAAATTTGGTGAGTCAAGTGGGATTTGGATACCGATCATTACCACTACGTATCATCAACATTGGGTGACAAAATATTTGCTGGTATTTCGGAAACTCGTAATTTCTTGGAAGCTTGGCAAACCCTTTCAATGAAACTGCTTTTCCACAATCTCTGCTTAGGGCTACATGAAGCGGAAACAAATCATAGAGACAAAACTGAGAACTCCTTTATTTTGTCAAGTTTCAAAGAGCTACTACAAACCATGTTGGATTAAGAGTTCCAAATTCATCTATCTATATAGCAGAGAACAGAGTGAAACCTAAACATAAAAACTGCTACTTTAGACGAACGCTTCAACCTAGAACAAATTTGGTGAGCCAATTGGGATTTGGATACCGATCATTACCACCGCATATCATCAACATTGGGTGACAAAATATTAGCTGGTATTTTGGAAACTCGTAATTTCTTGGAAGCTTGGCAACCCCTCTCAATGAAAGTGCGTATCCACCGTCGGTGCTTAGGGCTACTTGAAGAGGAAACAAACCATGGAGATGAAACAGAGAACTCCTTTATTTTGTCAAGTTTCAAAGAGCCACTACAAACCATGTTGGATTTAGAGTTCCAAATTCATCTATCTGTATAGCAGAGAACAGAGTGAAACCTAAACATAAAAACTGCTACTGAAAACGAACGCATCAACCTAGAAGAACAAAATTTGGTCAGTCAAGTGGGATTTGTGTACCGATCATTAAAACCAAGTATCATCAAGATTGGATGAAAAAATATTTGCTGGTATTTTGGAAACTCGTAATTTCTTGGAAGCTTGGCAACCCCTCTCAATGAAAGTGCTTTTGCACAGTCAGTGCCTAGGGCTACAGGAAGAGGAAACAATCCATAGAGACAAACCAAAGAACTCCTTTATTTTGTCAAGTTTCAAAGAGCTACTACAAACCATGTTGGATTTAGAGTTCCAAATTTATCTATCTATATAGGAGAGAACAGAGTTAAACCTAAAAATAAAAACTGTTACTGTAAACGAAAGCTTCAACCTAGAAGAACAAAATTTGGTGAGTCAAGTGGGATTTGTGTACCGATCTAAAACACCAAGTATCATCAAGATTGGGTGAAAAAATATTTGCTGGTATTTCGGAAACTCGTAATTTCTTGGAACCTTGGCAACCCCTCTCAAGGAAAGTGCGTATCCACCGTCTGTGCCTAGGGCTACTTGAAGAGAAAACACACCATAGAGACAAAACAGAGAACTCCTTTACTTTGTCAAGTTTCAAAGAGCCACTACAAACCATGTTGGATTTAGAGTTCCAAATTCATCTATCTATATAGCAGAGAACAGAGTGAAACCTAAACATAAAAACAGCTACTGTAGACGAACGCTTCAACCAAGAAGAACAATATTGGTGATCCAAGTGGGATTTGTGAACTGATCATTACCACCAAGTATCATCAAGATTGGGTGAAAAAATATTTGCTGGTATTTCGGAAAATCGTAATTTCTTGGAAGCTTGGCAACCCCTCTCAATGAAAGTGCTTTTCCTCCGATTGTGCCTGGGGCTACTTGAAGAGGAAACAAACCATAGCCACAAAACTGAGAACTCCTTTATTTTGTCAGGTGTCAAAGAGCCACTACAAACCATGTTGGATTTAGAGTTCCAAATTCATCTATCTATATACGAGAGAACAGAGGGAAACCTAAACCTAAAAACTGCTACTGTAGACGAACTCTTCAACCTAGAAGAACAAAATTTGGTGAGCCAAATGGGATTGGTGCACTGATCATTACCACCAAGTATAATCAAGATTGGGTGAAAAAATATTTGCTGGTATTTCGGAAACTCGTAATTTCGTGGAACCTTGGCAACCCCTCTCAAGGAAAGTGCGTATCCACCGTCTGTGCCTAGGGCTACTTGAAGCGGAAACAAATCATAGAGACAAAACTGAGAACTCCTTTATTTTGTCAAGTTTCAAAGAGCTACTACAAACCATGTTGGATTTAGAGTTCCAAATTGATCTATCTATATAGGAGAGAAGAGAGTGAAACCTAAACATAAAAACTGCTCCTGTAGACGAACGCTTCAACCTAGAAGAACAAAATTTGGTGAGCCAAGTGGGATTTGTGTACTGATCATTACCACCAAGTGTAATCACGATTTCGTGAAAAAACATTTGCTGGTATTTCGGAAACTCGTTATTTCTTAGAGCTTGGCAACCCCACTCAATGAACGTGCTTTTCCACAGTCTGTTCCTAGGGGTACTTGAAGAGGAAACAAACCATAGAGACAAAACTGAGAACTCCTTTATTTTTTCAAGTTTCAAAGAACTACTACAAACCATGTTGAATTTAGAGTTCCAAATTCATCTATCTATATAGGAGAGAACAGAGTGAAACCTAAAAATAAAAACTGCTACTGAAATCGAACGCTTCAACATTGAAGAAGAATATTTGGTGAGTCAAGTGGAATTTGTGTACCGATCATAAAACCAAGTATCATCAAGATTGGGTGAAAAAATATTTGCTGGTATTTTGGAAACTCATAATTTCTTGGAAGCTTGGGATCCCTCTCAATGAAAGTGTGTATCCACTGTCTGTGCCTAGGGCTACTTGAAGACGAAACAAACCATAGAGACAAAACAAAGAATTCTTTTATTTTGTCAAGTTTCAAAGTGCCACTACAAACCATTTTGGATTTAGAGTTCCAAATTCATCTTTCGATATAGGAGAGAACAGAGTGAAACCTAAATATAAAAACTGCTACTTGTAGACGAACGCTTCAACCTAGAAGAACAAAATTTGGTGAGCCAAGTGGGATATGTGTACTGATCATTACCACCAAGTGTCATCAAGATTGCATAAAAAAAAATTTGCTGGTAATTCGGAAACTCGTTATTTCTTAGAAGCTTGGCAACCCCACTCAATGAAAGTGCTTTTCCACAGTCTGTTCCTAGGGGTACTTGAAGAGGAAACAAACCATAGAGACAAAACTGAGAACTCCTTAATTTATCAAGTTTCAAAGAGCTACTACAAACCATGTTGGATTTAGAGTTCCAAATTCAACTATCTATATAGGAGAGAACAGAGTGAATCCTAAACATAAAAACTGCTACTGTAAACGAACGCTTAAACCTAGAAGAACAAAATTTGGTGAGCCAAGTGGGATTTGTGTACTGATCATCACCACCAAGTATCATCAAGATTGGGTGATAAAATATTTGCTGGTAATTCGGAAACTCGTTATTTCTTAGAAGCTTGGCCACCCCTCTCAATGAAAGTGCTTTTCCACAGTCTCTGCTTTGTGCTACTTGAAACGGAAACAAATCATAGAGACAAAACTGAGAACTCCTTTATTTGGTCAAGTTTCAAAGAGCTACTACAAACCATGTTGGATTTAGAGTTCCAAATTCATCTAGGGATACTTGAAGCGGAAACAAATCATAGAGACAAAACTGAGAACTCCTCTATTTTGTCAAGGTTGAAAGAGCTACTACAAACCATGTTGTATTTAGAGTTCCAAATTCATCTATCTATATAGGAGAGAACAGACTGAGACCTAAAAATAAAAACTGCTACTGAAAACGAACGCTTCAACATAGAAGAACAAAATTTGGTGAGTCAAGTGGGATTTGTGTACCGATCATAAACACCATGTATTATCAAGATTGGGTGAAAAAATATTTGCTGGTATTTCGAAAAATCGAGATTTCTTGGAAGCTTGGCAACCCCTCTCAATGAAAATGCGTATCCACCATCTGTGCCTAGGGCTACTTGAAGAGGAAACAAACCATAGAGACAAAACAGAGAACTCCTTTATTTTGTCAAGTTTCAAAGAGCCACTACAAACCATGTTGGATTTAGAGTTCCAAATTCATCTATCTATATAGCAGAGAAGAGAGTGAAACCTAAACATAAAAACAGCTACTGTAGACGAACGCTTCAACCAAGAAGAACAATATTGGTGATCCAAGTGGGATTTGTGAACTGATCATTACCACCAAGTATCATCAAGATTGGGTGAAAAAATATTTGCTGGTATTTCGGAAAATCGTAATTTCTTGGAAGCTTGGCAACCCCTCTCAAGGAAAGTGCTTTTCCACAGTCACTGCTTAGGGCTACTTGAAGCGGAAACAAATCATAGAGACAAAATTGAGAACTCCTTTATTTTGTCAAGTTTCAAAGAGCTACTACAAACCATGTTGGATTTAGAGTTCCAAAGTCATCTATCAATACAGGAGAGAACACAGTGAAACCTAAATATAAAAATTGCTACTGTAGACGAACGCTTCAACATAGAAGAACAAAATTTGGTGAGCCAAGTGGGATTTGTGTACTGATCATCACCACCAAGTATCATCAAGATTGTTTGAAAAAATATTTGCTGGTATTTTGGAAACTCGTTATTTCTTAGAAGCTTGGCAACCCCTCTCAATGAAAGTGCTTTTCCACAGTCTGTGCCTACGGCTACTTGAAGAGGAAACAAACCATAGAGACAAAACTGAGAACTCCTTTATTTTGTCAAGTTTCAAAGAGCTACTACAAACCATGTTGGATTTAGCGTTCCAAATTCATCCATCTATATAGCAGAGAACAGAGTGAAACCTAAACATAAAAACTGCTACTGTAGACGAACGCTTCAACCTAGAACAAATTTGGTGAGCCAATTGGGATTTGGATACCGATCATTACCACCACATATCATCAACATTGGGTGACAAAATATTAGCTGGTATTTTGGAAACTCGTAATTTCTTGGAAGCTTTGCAACGCCTCTCAATGAAAGTGCGTATCCACCGTCGGTGCCTAGGGCTACTTGAAGAGGAAACAAACCATGGAGACAAAACAGAGAACTCCTTTATTTTGTCAAGTTTCAAAGAGCCACTACAAACCATGTTGGATTTAGAGTTCCAAATTCATCTATCTGTATAGCAGAGAACAGAGTGAAACCTAAACATAAAAACTGCTACAGAAAACGAACGCATCAACCTAGAAGAAAAAAATTTGGTCAGTCAAGTGGGATTTGTGTGCCGATCATTAACACTAAGTATCATCAAGATTGGGTAAAAAAATATTTGCTGGTATTTTGGAAACTCGTAATTTCTTGGAAGCTTGGCAAACCCTGTCAATGAAAGTGCTTTCCCACAGTCAGTGCCTAGGGCTACAGGAAGAGGAAACAATCCATAGAGACAAAACAAAGAACTCCTTTATTTTGTCAAGTTTCAAAGTGCTACTACAAACCATGTTGGATTTAGAATTCCAAATTCATCTATCTATATAGGAGAGAACAGAGTGAAACCTAAAAATAAAAACTGTTACTGTAAACGAAAGCTTCAACCTAGAAGAACAAAATTTGGTGAGTCAAGTGGGATTTGTGTACCGATCGTAAAAACCAAGTATCATCAAGATTGGGTGAAAAAATATTTGCTGGTATTTCGGAAACTCGTAATTTCTTGGAACCTTGGCAACCCCTCTCAAGGAAAGTGCGTATCCACCGTCTGTGCCTAGGGCTACTTGAAGAGGAAACAAACCATAGAGACAAAACAGAGAACTCCTTTACTTTGTCAAGTTTCAAAGAGCCACTACAAACCATGTTGGATTTAGAGTTCCAAATTCATCTATATATATAGCAGAGAACAGAGTGAAACCTAAACATAAAAACAGCTACTGTAGACGAACGCTTCAACCAAGAAGAACAATATTGGTGATCCAAGTGGGATTTGTGAACTGATCATTACCACCAAGTATCATCAAGATTGGGTGAAAAAATATTTGCTGGTATTTCGGAAAATCGTAATTTCTTGGAAGCTTGGCAACCCCTCTCAAGGAAAGTGCTTTTCCACAGTCACTGCTTAGGGCTACTTGAAGCGGAAACAAATCATAGTGACAAAATTGAGAACTCCTTTATTTTGTCAAGTTTCAAAGAGCTACTACAAACCATGTTGGATTTAGAGTTCCAAAGTCATCTATCAATACAGGAGAGAACACAGTGAAACCTAAATATAAAAATTGCTACTGTAGACGAACGCTTCAACATAGAAGAACAAAATTTGGTGAGCCAAGTGGGATTTGTGTACTGATCATCACCACCAAGTATCATCAAGATTGTTTGAAAAAATATTTGCTGGTATTTTGGAAACTCGTTATTTCTTAGAAGCTTGGCAACCCCTCTCAATGAAAGTGCTTTTCCACAGTCTGTGCCTACGGCTACTTGAAGATTAAACAAACCATAGAGACAAAACTGAGAACTCCTTTATTTTGTCAAGTTTCAAAGAGCTACTACAAACCATGTTGGATTTAGCGTTCCAAATTCATCCATCTATATAGCAGAGAACAGAGTGAAACCTAAACATAAAAACTGCTACTGTAGACGAACGCTTCAACCTAGAACAAATTTGGTGAGCCAATTGGGATTTGGATACCGATCATTACCACCACATATCATCAACATTGGGTGACAAAATATTAGCTGGTATTTTGGAAACTCGTAATTTCTTGGAAGCTTTGCAACGCCTCTCAATGAAAGTGCGTATCCACCGTCGGTGCCTAGGGCTACTTGAAGAAGAAACAAACCATGGAGACAAAACAGAGAACTCCTTTATTTTGTCAAGTTTCAAAGAGCCACTACAAACCTTGTTGGATTTAGAGTTCCAAATTCATCTATCTGTATAGCAGAGAACAGAGTGAAACCTAAACATAAAAACTGCTACAGAAAACGAACGCATCAACCTAGAAGAAAAAAATTTTGTCAGTCAAGTGGGATTTGTGTGCCGATCATTAACACTAAGTATCATCAAGATTGGGTAAAAAAATATTTGCTGGTATTTTGGAAACTCGTAATTTCTTGGAAGCTTGGCAAACCCTGTCAATGAAAGTGCTTTTCCACAGTCAGTGCCTAGGGCTACAGGAAGAGGAAACAATCCATAGAGACAAAACAAAGAACTCCTTTATTTTGTCAAGTTTCAAAGTGCTACTACAAACCATGTTGGATTTAGAATTCCAAATTCATCTATCTATATAGGAGAGAACATAGTGAAACCTAAAAATAAAAACTGTTACTGTAAACGAAAGCTTCAACCTAGAAGAACAAAATTTGGTGAGTCAAGTGGGATTTGTGTACCGATCGTAAAAACCAAGTATCATCAAGATTGGGTGAAAAAATATTTGCTGGTATTTCGGAAACTCGTAATTTCTTGGAACCTTGGCAACCCCTCTCAAGGAAAGTGCGTATCCACCGTCTGTGCCTAGGGCTACTTGAAGAGGAAACAAACCATAGAGACAAAACAGAGAACTCCTTTACTTTGTCAAGTTTCAAAGAGCCACTACAAACCATGTTGGATTTAGAGTTCCAAATTCATCTATATATATAGCAGAGAACAGAGTGAAACCTAAACATAAAAACAGCTACTGTAGACGAACGCTTCAACCAAGAAGAACAATATTGGTGATCCAAGTGGGATTTGTGAACTGATCATTATCACCAAGTATCATCAAGATTGGGTGAAAAAATATTTGCTGGTATTTCGGAAAATCGTAATTTCTTGGAAGCTTGGCAACCCCTCTCAATGAAAGTGCTTTTCCTCCGTTTGTGCCTGGGGCTACTTGAAGAGGAAACAAACCATAGCCACAAAACTGAGAACTCCTTTATTTTGTCAGGTGTCAAAGAGCCACTACAAACCATGTTGGATTTAGAGTTCCAAATTCATCAATCTATATACGAGAGAACAGAGTGAAACCTAAACCTAAAAACTGCTACTGTAGACGAACTCTTCAACCTAGAAGAACAAAATTTGGTGAGCCAAATGGGATTTGTGTACTGATCATTACCACCTAGTATAATCACGATTGGGTGAAAAAATATTTGCTGGCATTTCGGAAACTCGTAATTTCTTGGAAGCTTGGCAACCCCTCTCAATGAAAGTGCTTTTCCACAGTCACTTCTGAGGGCTACTTGAAGCGGAAACAAATCATAGAGACAAAACTGAGAACTCCTTTATTTTGTCAAGTTTCAAAGAGCTACTACAAACCATGTTGGATTTAGAGTTCCAAATTCATCCATCTATATAGCAGAGAACAGAGTGAAACCTAAATATAAAAACTGCTACTGTAGACGAACCCTTCAACCTAGAAGAACAAAATTTGGTGAGTCAAGTGGGATTTGGATACCGATCATTACCACTACGTATCATCAACATTGCCTGACAAAATATTTGCTGGTATTTCGGAAACTCGTAATTTCTTGGAAGCTTGGCAACCCCTTTCAATGAAAGTGCTTTTCCCCAATCTCTGCTTAGGGCTACATGAAGCGGAAACAAATCATAGAGACAAAACTGAGAACTCCTTTATTTTGTCAAGTTTCAAAGAGCTACTACAAACCATGTTGGATTAAGAGTTCCAAATTCATCTATCTATATAGCAGAGAACAGAGTGAAACCTAAACATAAAAACTGCTACTGTAGACGAACGCTTCAACCTAGAACAAATTTGGTGAGCCAATTGGGATTTGGATACCGATCATTACCACCACATATCACCTGCATTGGGTGACAAAATATTAGCTGGTATTTTGGAAACTCGTAATTTCTTGGAAGCTTGGCAACCCCTCTCAATGAAAGTGCGTATCCACCGTCGGTGCCTAGGGCTACTTGAAGAGGAAACAAACCATGGAGACGAAACAGAGAACTCCTTTATTTTGTCAAGTTTCAAAGAGCCACTACAAACCATGTTGGATTTAGAGTTCCAAATTCATCTATCTGTATAGCAGAGAACAGAGTGAAACCTAAACATAAAAACTGCTACTGAAAACGAACGCATCAACCTAGAAGAACAAAATTTGGTCAGTCAAGTGGGATTTGTGTACCGATCATTAACACCAAGTATCATCAAGATTGGATGAAAAAATATTTGCTGGTATTTTGGAAACTCGTAATTTCTTGGAAGCTTGGCAACCCCTCTCAATGAAAGTGCTTTTCCACAGTCAGTGCCTAGGGCTACAGGAAGAGGAAACAATCCATAGAGACAAAACAAAGAACTCCTTTATTTTGTCAAGTTTCAAAGAGCTTCTACAAACCATGTTGGATTTAGAGTTCCAAATTTATCTATCTATATAGGAGAGAACAGAGTGAAACCTAAAAATAAAAACTGTTACTGTAAACGAAAGCTTCAACCTAGAAGACCAAAATTTGGTGAGTCAAGTGGGATTTGTGTACCGATCGTAAACACCAAGTATCATCAAGATTGGGTGAAAAATATTTGCTGGTATTTCGGAAACTCGTAATTTCTTGGAACCTTGGCAACCCCTCTCAAGGAAAGTGCGTATCCACCATCTGTGCCTAGGGCTACTTGAAGAGGAAACAAACCATAGAGACAAAACAGAGAACTCCTTTACTTTGTCAAGTTTCAAAGAGCCACTGCAAACCATGTTGGATTTAGAGTTCCCAATTCATCTATCTATATAGCAGAGAACAGAGTGAAACCTAAACATAAAAACAGCTAGTGTAGACGAACGCTTCAACCAAGAAGAACAATATTGGTGATCCAAGTGGGATTTGTGAACTGATCATTATCACCAAGTATCATCAAGATTGGGTGAAAAAATATTTGCTGGTATTTCGGAAAATCGTAATTTCTTAGAAGCTTGGCAACCCCTCTCAATGAAAGTGCTTTTCCTCCGTTTGTGCCTGGGGCTACTTGAAGAGGAAACAAACCATAGCCACAAAACTGAGAACTCCTTTATTTTGTCAGGTGTCAAAGAGCCACTACAAACCATGTTGGATTTAGAGTTCCAAATTCATCAATCTATATACGAGAGAACAGAGTGAAACCTAAACCTAAAAACTGCTACTGTAGACGAACTCTTCAACCTAGAAGAACAAAATTTGGTGAGCCAAATGGGATTTGTGTACTGATCATTACCACCTAGTATAATCAAGATTGGGTGAAAAAATATTTGCTTGCATTTCGGAAACTCGTAATTTCTTGGAAGCTTGGCAACCCCTCTCAATTAAAGTGCTTTTCCACAGTCACTTCTGAGGGCTACTTGAAGCGGAAACAAATCATAGAGACAAAACTGAGAACTCCTTTATTTTGTCAAGTTTCAAAGAGCTACTACAAACCATGTTGGATTTAGAGTTCCAAATTCATCCATCTATATAGCAGAGAACAGAGTGAAACCTAAATATAAAAACTGCTACTGTAGACGAACCCTTCAACCTAGAAGAACAAAATTTGGTGAGTCAAGTGGGATTTGGATACCGATCATTACCACTACGTATCATCAACATTGCCTGACAAAATATTTGCTGGTATTTCGGAAACTCGTAATTTCTTGGAAGCTTGGCAACCCCTTTCAATGAAAGTGCTTTTCCCCAATCTCTGCTTAGGGCTACATGAAGCGGAAACAAATCACAGAGACAAAACTGAGAACTCCTTTATTTTGTCAAGTTTCAAAGAGCTACTACAAACCATGTTGGATTAAGAGTTCCAAATTCATCTATCTATATAGCAGAGAACAGAGTGAAACCTAAACATAAAAACTGCTACTGTAGACGAACGCTTCAACCTAGAACAAATTTGGTGAGCCAATTGGGATTTGGATACCGATCATTACCACCACATATCACCAACATTGGGTGACAAAATATTAGCTGGTATTTTGGAAACTCGTAATTTCTTGGAAGCTTGGCAACCCCTCTCAATGAAAGTGCGTATCCACCGTCGGTGCCTAGGGCTACTTGAAGAGGAAACAAACCATGGAGAGGAAACAGAGAACTCCTTTATTTTGTCAAGTTTCAAAGAGCCACTACAAACCATGTTGGATTTAGAGTTCCAAATTCATCTATCTGTATAGCAGAGAACAGAGTGAAACCTAAACATAAAAACTGCTACTGAAAACGAACGCATCAACCTAGAAGAACAAAATTTGGTCAGTCAAGTGGGATTTGTGTACCGATCATTAACACCAAGTATCATCAAGATTGGATGAAAAAATATTTGCTGGTATTTTGGAAACTCGTAATTTCTTGGAAGCTTGGCAACCCCTCTCAATGAAAGTGCTTTTCCACAGTCAGTGCCTAGGGCTACAGGAAGAGGAAACAATCCATAGAGACAAAACAAAGAACTCCTTTATTTTGTCAAGTTTCAAAGAGCTTCTACAAACCATGTTGGATTTAGAGTTCCAAATTTATCTATCTATATAGGAGAGAACAGAGTGAAACCTAAATATAAAAACTGTTACTGTAAACGAAAGCTTCAACCTAGAAGACCAAAATTTGGTGAGTCAAGTGGGATTTGTGTACCGATCGTAAACACCAAGTATCATCAAGATTGGGTGAAAAAAT
Organism: Callospermophilus lateralis; assembly: GCF_048772815.1. Classification (NCBI taxonomy): domain Eukaryota; kingdom Metazoa; phylum Chordata; class Mammalia; order Rodentia; family Sciuridae; genus Callospermophilus; species Callospermophilus lateralis. The sequence continues at coordinate 27,806 of NW_027514093.1, forward strand.
ATTTGCTGGTATTTCGGAAACTCGTAATTTCTTGGAACCTTGGCAACCCCTCTCAAGGAAAGTGCGTATCCACCATCTGTGCCTAGGGCTACTTGAAGAGGAAACAAACCATAGAGACAAAACAGAGAACTCCTTTACTTTGTCAAGTTTCAAAGAGCCACTGCAAACCATGTTGGATTTAGAGTTCCCAATTCATCTATCTATATAGAAGAGAACAGAGTGAAACCTAAACATAAAAACAGCTACTGTAGACGAACGCTTCAACCAAGAAGAACAATATTGGTGATCCAAGTGGGATTTGTGAACTGATCATTATCACCAAGTATCATCAAGATTGGGTGAAAAAATATTTGCTGGTATTTCGGAAAATCGTAATTTCTTGGAAGCTTGGCAACCCCTCTCAATGAAAGTGCTTTTCCTCCGTTTGTGCCTGGGGCTACTTGAAGAGGAAACAAACCATAGCCACAAAACTGAAAACTCTTTATTTTGTCAGGTATCAAAGAGCTACTACAAACCATGTTGGATTTAGAGTTCCAAAGTCATCTATCAATACAGGAGAGAACACATTGAAACCTAAATATAAAAATTGCTACTGTAGACGAAAGCTTCAACCTAGAAGAACAAAATTTTGTGAGCCAAGTGGGATTTGTGTACTGATCATCACCACCAAGTATCATCAAGATTGTTTTAAAAAATATTTGCTGGATTTCGGAAACTCGTTATTTCTTAGAAGCTTGGCAACCCCTCTCAATGAAAGTGCTTTTCCACAGTCTGTGCCTACGGCTACTTGAAGAGGAAACAAACCATAGAGACAAAACTGAGAACTCCTTTATTTTGTCAAGTTTCAAAGAGCTACTAAAAACCATGTTGGATTTAGAGTTCCAAATTCATCTATCTATATAGGAGAGAACAGAGTGAAAACGAAATATAAAAACTGCTACTGAAAACGAAAGCTTCAACCTAGAAGAACAAAATTTGGTGAGTCAAGTGGGATTTGTGTACCGATCGTAAACACCAAGTATCATCAAGATTGGGTGAAAAAATATTTGCTGGTATTTCGGAAACTCGTAATTTCGTGGAACCTTGGCAACCCCTCTCAAGGAAAGTGCGTATCCACCGTCTGTGCCTAGGGCTACTTGAAGCGGAAACAAGTCATAGAGACAAAACTGAGAACTCCTTTATTTTGTCAAGTTTCAAAGAGCTACTAAAAACCATGTTGGATTTAGAGTTCCAAATTGATCTATCTATATAGGAGAGAAGAGAGTGAAACCTAAACATAAAAACTGCTCCTGTAGACGAACGCTTCAACCTAGAAGAACAAAATTTGGTGAGCCAAGTGGGATTTGTGTACTGATCATTACCACCAAGTGTAATCACGATTGCGTGAAAAAACATTTGCTGGTATTTCGGAAACTCGTTATTTCTTAGAGCTTGGCAACCCCACTCAATGAACGTGCTTTTCCACAGTCTGTTCCTAGGGGTACTTGAAGAGGAAACAAACCAAAGAGACAAAACTGAGAACTCCTTTATTTTTTCAAGTTTCAAAGAGCTACTATAAACCATGTTGAATTTAGAGTTCCAAATTCATCTATCTATATAGGAGAGAACAGAGTGAAACCTAAAAATAAAAACTGCTACTGAAATCGAACGCTTCAACATTGAAGAAGAATATTTGGTGAGTCAAGTGGGATTTGTGTTCCGATCATAAAACCAAGTATCATCAAGATTGGGTGAAAAAATATTTGCTGGTATTTTGGAAACTCATAATTTCTTGGAAGCTTGGGATCCCTCTCAATGAAAGTGTGTATCCACTGTCTGTGCCTAGGGCTACTTGAAGACGAAACAAACCATAGAGACAAAACAAAGAATTCTTTTATTTTGTCAAGTTTCAAAGCGCCACTACAAACCATTTTGGATTTAGAGTTCCAAATTCATCTTTCGATATAGGAGAGAACAGAGTGAAACCTAAATATAAAAACTTCTACTGTAGACGAACGCTTCAACCTAGAAGAACAAAATTTGGTGAGCCAAGTGGGATTTGTGTACTGATCATTACCACCAAGTGTCATCAAGATTGCATAAAAAAAAATTTGCTGGTAATTCGGAAACTCGTTATTTCTTAGAAGCTTGGCAACCCCACTCAATGAAAGTGCTTTTCCACAGTCTGTTCCTAGGGGTACTTGAAGAGGAAACAAACCATAGAGACAAAACTGAGAACTCCTTAATTTGTCAAGTTTCAAAGAGCTACTACAAACCATGTTGGATTTAGAGTTCCAAATTCAACTATCTATATAGGAGAGAACAGAGTGAATCCTAAACATAAAAACTGCCACTGTAAACGAACGCTTAAACCTAGAAGAACAAAATTTGGTGAGCCAAGTGGGATTTGTGGACTTGTCATTACCACCACGTATCATCAAGATTGGGTGAAAAAATATTTGCTGGTATTTCGGAAACTCGTAATTTGTTGGAAGAATGGCAACCGCTCTCAATGAAAGTGCTTTTCCACCGTATCTGCTTAGAGCTACTTGAAGCGGAAACAAATCATAGAGACAAAACTGGGAACTCTTTTATTTTGTCAAGTTTCAAAGAGCTACTACAAACCATATTGGATTTAGAGTTCCAAATTCATCTATCTATATAGGACAGAACAGAGTGAAACCTAAAAATAAAACTGCTACTGAAAACGAACCCTTTAACCTAGAAGAACAAAATTTGGTGAGCCAAGTGGGATTTGTGTACTGATCATCACCACCAAGTATCATCAAGATTGGGTGAAAAAATATTTGCTGGTATTTCGGAAAATCGTAATTTCTTGGAAGCTTGGCAACCCCTCTCAAGGAAAGTGCTTTTCCACAGTCACTGCTTAGGGCTACTTGAAGCGGAAACAAATCATAGAGACAAAATTGAGAACTCCTTTATTTTGTCAAGTTTCAAAGAGCTACTACAAACCATGTTGGATTTAGAGTTCCAAAGTCATCTATCAATACAGGAGAGAACACAGTGAAACCTAAATATAAAAATTGCTACTGTAGACGAACGCTTCAACATAGAAGAACAAAATTTGGTGAGCCAAGTCGGATTTGTGTACTGATCATCACCACCAAGTATCATCAAGATTGTTTGAAAAAATATTTGCTGGTATTTTGGAAACTCGTTATTTCTTAGAAGCTTGGCAACCCCTCTCAATGAAAGTGCTTTTCCACAGTCTGTGCCTACGGCTACTTGAAGAGGAAACAAACCATAGAGACAAAACTGAGAACTCCTTTATTTTGTCAAGTTTCAAAGAGCTACTACAAACCATGTTGGATTTAGAGTTCCAAATTCATCCATCTATATAGCAGAGAACAGAGTGAAACCTAAACATAAAAACTGCTACTGTAGACGAACGCTTCAACCTAGAACAAATTTGGTGAGCCAATTGGGATTTGGATACCGATCATTACCACCACATATCATCAACATTGGGTGACAAAATATTAGCTGGTATTTTGGAAACTCGTAATTTCTTGGAAGCTTTGCAACCCCTCTCAATGAAAGTGCGTATCCACCGTCGGTGCCTAGGGCTACTTGAAGAGGAAACAAACCATGGAGACAAAACAGAGAACTCCTTTATTTTGTCAAGTTTCAAAGAGCTACTACAAACCATGTTGGATTTAGAGTTCCAAATTTATCTATCTATATAGGAGAGAACAGAGTGAAACCTAAAAATAAAAACTGTTACTGTAAACGAAAGCTTCAACCTAGAAGAACAAAATTTGGTGAGTCAAGTGGGATTTGTGTACCGATCGTAAACACCAAGTATCATCAAGATTGGGTGAAAAAATATTTGCTGGTATTTCGGAAACTCGTAATTTCTTGGAACCTTGGCAACCCCTCTCAAGGAAAGTGCGTATCCACCATCTGTGCCTAGGGCTACTTGAAGAGGAAACAAACCATAGAGACAAAACAGAGAACTCCTTTACTTTGTCAAGTTTCAAAGAGCCACTGCAAACCATGTTGGATTTAGAGTTCCAAATTCATCTATCTATATAGCAGAGAACAGAGTGAAACCTAAACATAAAAACAGCTACTGTAGACGAACGCTTCAACCAAGAAGAACAATATTGGTGATCCAAGTGGGATTTGTGAACTGATCATTATCACCAAGTATCATCAAGATTGGGTGAAAAAATATTTGCTGGTATTTCGGAAAATCGTAATTTCTTGGAAGCTTGGCAACCCCTCTCAATGAAAGTGCTTTTCCTCCGTTTGTGCCTGGGGCTACTTGAAGAGGAAACAAACCATAGCCACAAAACTGAAAACTCCTTTATTTTGTCAGGTGTCAAAGAGCTACTACAAACCATGTTGGATTTAGAGTTCCAAAGTCATCTATCAATACAGGAGAGAACACAGTGAAACCTAAATATAAAAATTGCTACTGTAGACGAACGCTTCAACCTAGAAGAACAAAATTTTGTGAGCCAAGTGGGATTTGTGTACTGATCATCACCACCAAGTATCATCAAGATTGTTTTAAAAAATATTTGCTGGTATTTCGGAAACTCGTTATTTCTTAGAAGCTTGGCAACCCCTCTCAATGAAAGTGCTTTTCCACAGTCTGTGCCTACGGCTACTTGAAGAGGAAACAAACCATAGAGACAAAACTGAGAACTTATTTATTTTGTCAAGTTTCAAAGAGCTACTACAAACCATGTTGGATTTAGAGTTCCAAATTCATCTATCTATATAGGAGAGAACAGAGTGAAAACGAAATATAAAAACTGCTACTGAAAACGAAAGCTTCAACCTAGAAGAACAAAATTTGGTGAGTCAAGTGGGATTTGTGTACCGATCGTAAACACCAAGTATCATCAAGATTGGGTGAAAAAATATTTGCTGGTATTTCGGAAACTCGTAATTTCGTGGAACCTTGGCAGCCCCTCTCAAGGAAAGTGCGTATCCACCGTCTGTGCCTAGGGCTACTTGAAGCGGAAACAAGTCATAGAGACAAAACTGAGAACTCCTTTATTTTGTCAAGTTTCAAAGAGCTACTACAAACCATGTTGGATTTAGAGTTCCAAATTGATCTATCTATATAGGAGAGAAGAGAGTGAAACCTAAACATAAAAACTGCTCCTGTAGACGAACGCTTCAACCTAGAAGAACAAAATTTGTAAGCCAAGTGGGATTTGTGTACTGATCATTACTACCAAGTGTAATCATGATTGCGTGAAAAAACATTTGCTGGTATTTCGGAAACTCGTTATTTCTTAGAGCTTGGCAACCCCACTCAATGAACGTGCTTTTCCACAGTCTGTTCCTAGGGGTACTTGAAGAGGAAACAAACCAAAGAGACAAAACTGAGAACTCCTTTATTTTTTCAAGTTTCAAAGAGCTACTACAAACCATGTTGTTTTTAGAGTTCCAAATTCATCTATCTATATAGGAGAGAACAGAGTGAAACCTAAAAATAAAAACTGCTACTGAAATCGAACGCTTCAACATTGAAGAAGAATATTTGGTGAGTCAAGTGGGATTTGTGTTCCGATCATAAAACCAAGTATCATCAAGATTGGGTGAAAAAATATTTGCTGGTATTTTGGAAACTCATAATTTCTTGGAAGCTTGGGATCCCTCTCAATGAAAGTGTGTATCCACTGTCTGTGCCTAGGGCTACTTGAAGACGAAACAAACCATAGAGACAAAACAAAGAATTCTTTTATTTTGTCAAGTTTCAAAGCGCCACTACAAACCATTTTGGATTTAGAGTTCCAAATTCATCTTTCGATATAGGAGAGAACAGAGTGAAACCTAAATATAAAAACTGCTACTGTAGACGAACCCTTCAACCTAGAAGAACAAAATTTGGTGAGCCAAGTGGGATTTGTGTACTGATCATTACCACCAAGTGTCATCAAGATTGCATAAAAAAAAATTTGCTGGTAATTCGGAAACTCGTTATTTCTTAGAAGCTTGGCAACCCCACTCAATGAAAGTGCTTTTCCACAGTCTGTTCCTAGGGGTACTTGAAGAGGAAACAAACCATAGAGACAAAACTGAGAACTCCTTAATTTGTCAAGTTTCAAAGAGCTACTACAAACCATGTTGGATTTAGAGTTCCAAATTCAACTATCTATATAGGAGAGAACAGAGTGAATCCTAAACATAAAAACTGCTACTGTAAACGAACGCTTAAACCTAGAAGAACAAAATTTGGTGAGACAAGTGGGATTTGTGGACTTGTCATTACCACCACGTATCATCAAGATTGGGTGAAAAAATATTTGCTGGTATTTCGGAAACTCGTAATTTGTTGGAAGAATGGCAACCGCTCTCAATGAAAGTGCTTTTCCACCGTATCTGCTTAGAGCTACTTGAAGCGAAAACAAATCATAGAGACAAAACTGGGAACTCCTTTATTTTGTCAAGTTTCAAAGAGCTACTACAAACCATATTGGATTTAGAGTTCCAAATTCATCTATCTATATAGGACAGAACAGAGTGAAACCTAAAAATAAAACTGCTACTGAAAACGAACCCTTTAACCTAGAAGAACAAAATTTGGTGAGCCAAGTGGGATTTGTGTACTGATCATCACCACCAAGTATCATCAAGATTGGGTGAAAAAATATTTGCTGGTAATTCGGAAACTCGTTATTTCTTAGAAGCTTGGCCACCCCTCTCAATGAAAGTGCTTTTCCACAGTCTCTGCTTTGTGCTACTTGAAACGAAAACAAATCATAGAGACAAAACTGAGAATTCCTTTATTTTGTCAAGTTTCAAAGAGCTACTACAAACCATGTTGGATTTAGAGTTCCAAAGTCATCTATCAATACAGGAGAGAACACAGTGAAACCTAAATATAAAAATTGCTACTGTAGACGAACGCTTCAACATAGAAGAACAAAATTTCGTGAGCCAAGTGGGATTTGTGTACTGATCATCACCACCAAGTATCATCAAGATTGTTTGAAAAAATATTTGCTGGTATTTTGGAAACACGTTATTTCTTAGAAGCTTGGCAACCCCTCTCAATGAAAGTGCTTTTCCACAGTCTGTGCCTACGGCTACTTGAAGAGGAAACAAACCATAGAGACAAAACTGAGAACTCCTTTATTTTGTCAAGTTTCAAAGAGCTACTACAAACCATGTTGGATTTAGAGTTCCAAATTCATCCATCTATATAGCAGAGAACAGAGTGAAACCTAAACATAAAAACTGCTACTGTAGACGAACGCTTCAACCTAGAACAAATTTGGTGAGCCAATTGGGATTTGGATACCGATCATTACCACCACATATCATCAACATTGGGTGACAAAATATTAGCTGGTATTTTGGAAACTCGTAATTTCTTAGAAGCTTTGCAACCCCTCTCAATGAAAGTGCGTATCCACCGTCGGTGCCTAGGGCTACTTGAAGAGGAAACAAACCATGGAGACAAAACAGAGAACTAATTTATTTTGTCAAGTTTCAAAGAGCCACTACAAACCATGTTGGATTTAGAGTTCCAAATTCATCTATCTGTATAGCAGAGAACAGAGTGAAACCTAAACATAAAAACTGCTACAGAAAACGAACGCATCAACCTAGAAGAAAAAAATTTGGTCAGTCAAGTGGGATTTGTGTGCCGATCATTAACACTAAGTATCATCAAGATTGGGTGAAAAAATATTTGCTGGTATTTTGGAAACTCGTAATTTCTTGGAAGCTTGGCAAACCCTGTCAATGAAAGTGCTTTTCCACAGTCAGTGCCTAGGGCTACAGGAAGAGGAAACAATCCATAGAGACAAAACAAAGAACTCCTTTATTTTGTCAAGTTTCAAAGTGCTACTACAAACCATGTTGGATTTAGAATTCCAAATTCATCTATCTATATAGGAGAGAACAGAGTGAAACCTAAAAATAAAAACTTTTACTGTAAACGAAAGCTTCAACCTAGAAGAACAAAATTTGGTGAGTCAAGTGGGATTTGTGTACCGATCGTAAAAACCAAGTATCATCAAGATTGGGTGAAAAAATATTTGCTGGTATTTCGGAAACTCGTAATTTCTTGGAACCTTGGCAACCCCTCTCAAGGAAAGTGCGTATCCACCGTCTGTGCCTAGGGCTACTTGAAGAGGAAACAAACCATAGAGACAAAACAGAGAACTCCTTTACTTTGTCAAGTTTCAAAGAGCCACTACAAACCATGTTGGATTTAGAGTTCCAAATTCATCTATATATATAGCAGAGAACAGAGTGAAACCTAAACATAAAAACAGCTACTGTAAACGAACGCTTCAACCAAGAAGAACAATATTGGTGATCCAAGTGGGATTTGTGAACTGATCATTACCACCAAGTATCATCAAGATTGGGTGAAAAAATATTTGCTGGTATTTCGGAAACTCTTAATTTCTTGGAAGCTTGGCAACCCCTCTCAATGAAAGTGCTTTTCCTCCGTTTGTGCCTGTGGCTACTTGAAGAGGAAACAAACCATAGCCACAAAACTGAGAACTCCTTTATTTTGTCAGGTGTCAAAGAGCCACTACAAACCATGTTGGATTTAGAGTTCCAAATTCATCTACCTATATAGGAGATAACATAGTGAAACCTAAACCTAAAAACTGCTACTGTAGACGAACTCTTCAACCTAGAAGAACAAAATTTGGTGAGCCAAATGGGATTTGTGTACTGATCATTACCACCTAGTATAATCAAGATTGGGTGAAAAAATATTTGCTGGTATTTCGGAAACTCGTAATTTCTTGGAAGCTTGGCAACCCCTCTCAATGAAAGTGCTTTTCCACAGTCACTTCTGAGGGCTACTTGAAGCGGAAACAAATCATAGAGACAAAACTGAGAACTCCTTTATTTTGTCAAGTTTCAAAGAGCTACTAAAAACCATGTTGGATTTAGAGTTCCAAATTCATCTATCTATATAGCAGAGAACACAGTAAAACCTAAACCTAAAAACTGCTCCTGTAGACGAACGCTTCAACCTAGAAAAACAAAATTTGGTGAGCCAAGTGGGATCTGTGTACTGATCATTACCACCAAGTATCATCAAGTTTGGGTGAAAAAATATTTGCTGGTATTTCGGAAACTCGTAATTTCTTGGAAGCTTGGCAACCCCTATCAATGAATGTGCTTTTCCCCAGTCACTGCTTAGGGCTACTTGAAGCGAAAAGAAATCATAGAAACAAAACTGAGAACTCCTTTATTTTATCAAGTTTCAAAGAGCTACTACAAACCATGGTGTATTTAGAGTTCCAAATTCATCTATCTATATAGTAGAGAACAGAGTGAAACCTAAATAAAAAATCGCTATTGTAGACGAACGCTTCAACCTAGAAGAACAAAATTTGGTGAGCCAAGTGGGATTTGTGTACTTGTTCTTACCACCAAGTATCATCAAGATTGGGTGAAAAAATATTTGCTGGTATTTCGGAAACTCCTTATTTCTTAGAAGCTTGGCAACCCCTCTCAATGAAAGTCCTTTTCCAAAGTCTATGCCAGGGCTACTAGAAGAGGAAACAAAACATAGAGACAAAACTGGAAACTACTTTATTTTGTCAAGTTTCAAAGAGCTACTACAAACCATGTTGGATTTAGAGTTTAAAATTCATCTATCTATATAGGAGTGAACAGAGTGAAACCTAAAAATAAACACTGCTCCTGAAAACAAACGCTTCAACATAGAAGAACAAAATTTGGTGAGTCAAGTGGGATTTGTGTACCGATCGTAAACACCAAGTATCATCAAGATTGGGTGAAAAAATATTTGCTGGTATTTCGGAAACTCGTAATTTGTTGGAACCTTGGCACCCCCTCTCAAGGAAAGTGCTTTTCCACCGTCTGTACCAGGGCTACTTGAAGAGGAAACAAACCATAGAGACAAACTGAGAATTACTTTATTTTGTCAAGTTTCAAAGAGCTACTACAAACCATGATGGATTTAGAGATCCAAATACATCTATCTATATAGCAGAGAACAGAGTGAAACCTAAAAATAAAAACTGCTACTGAAAAGGAACGCATCAATCTAGAAAACAAAATTTGGTGAGTCAAGTGGGATTTGTGTACCGATAATTACCACCAAGTATCATCAAGATTGTGTGTAAAAATATTTGCTGGTATTTCGGAATCTCGTAATTTCTTGGAAGCTTGGCAACCCCTCTCAATGAAAGTGCTTTTCCACAGTCTCTTTTTAGGTCTACACTGAATCGGAATGGAACCATAGAGACAAAACTGAGAACTCCTTTATTTTGTCAGGTTTCAAAGAGCTACTACAAACCATGTTGGATTTAGAGTTCCAAATTTATCTATCTATATAGGAGAGAACAGAGTGAAACCTAAAAACAAAAACTGCTACTGTAAACGAACGGTTCAACCTAGAAGAACAAAATTTGGTGACCCAAGTGGGATTTGTGGACTTGTCATTACCACCACGTATCATCAAGATAGGGTGAAAAAATATTTGCTGGTATTTCGGAAACTCGTATTTTCTTGGAAGCTTGGCAACCCCTTTCAATGAAAGTGCTTTTCCACAGTCTCTGCTTAGGGCTATATGAAACGGAAACAAATCATAGGAACAAAACTGAAAACTCCTTTATTTTGTCAAGTTTCAAAGAGCTACTACAAACCTTGTTGGATTTAGAGTTCCAAATTCATCTATCAATATGGGAGAGAACAGAGTGCAACCTAAAAATGAAAACTGCTACTGTAAACGAACGCTTCAACCTAGAAGAACAAAATTTGGTGTGCCAAGTGGGATATGTGGACTTGTCATTACCACCACGCATCATCAAGATTGGGTGCAATAATATTTGCTGGTATTTCGGAAACTCGTATTTTTTTGGAAGCTTGGCAACCCCACTCAATGAAAGTGCTCTTCCACCGTCTGTGCCTAGGGGTACTTGAAGAGGAAAAAAATCCTAGAGACGAAACTGAGAATTCCTTTTATTTTGTCATGTTTCAAAGAGCTACTACAAACCATGTTGGATTTAGAGTTCCAAATTCATCTATCAATATAGGAGAGAACAGAGTGCAACCTAAAAATGAAAACTGCTACTGTAAACGAACGCTTCAACCTAGAAGAACAAAATTTGGTGAGCCAAGGGGGATTTGTGTACTTGTCATTACCACCACGTATCATCAGCATTGGGTGAAAAAATATTTGCTGGTATTTCGGAAACTCGTAATTTCTTGGAAGCTTGGCAACCTCATTCAATGAAAGTGCTTTTCCACAGTCTCTGCTTAGGGCTACTTGAAGCGGAAACAAATCATACAGACAAAATGGGAACTCTTTTCTTTTGTCAAGTTTCAAAGAGCTACTAGAAACCATGTTGGATTTAGAGTTCCAAATTCATCTATCTATATAGGAAAGAACAGAGTGAAACCTAAAAATAAAAACTGCTTCTGTAGACGAATGCTTCAACCTAGAAGAAGAAAATTTGGTGAGCCAAGTGGAATTTGTGTACATGTCCTTACCACCAAGTATCAGCAAGATTGGGTGAAAAAAATATTTGCTGGTATTTCGGAAACTCATTATATCTTAGAAGCTTGGCAACCCCTCTCAATGAAAGTGCTTTTCCACACTCAGTGCCAGGGCTACTTGAAGAGGACACAAACCATAGAGACAAAACTGAGAAGTCCTTTATGTTGTCAAGGTTCAAAGAGCTACTACAATCCATGTTTGATTTAGAGTTCCAAATTCATCTATCTCTATAGGAGAGAAGAGAGTGAAACCTAAAAATAAAACCTGCTACTGAAAACGAACGCATCAAACTAGAAGAAGAAAATTTGGTGAGCCAAGTGGGAGTTGTGTACCCATCATTACCATAACGTATCATCAACTTTGGGTGAAAAAATATTTGCTGGAATTTCGGAAACTCGTAATTTCTTGGAAGCTTGGCAACCCCTCTCAATGAAAGTGATTTTCCACAGTCTGTGCCTAGGACTACTTGAAGAGGGAACAAAACATAGAGACAAAACTGAGAATTACTTTATTTTGTCAAGTTTCAAAGAGCTACTGCAAACCATGTTATATTTAGAGTTTTAAATTCATCTATCTGTATATGAGAGAATAGACGGAAACCTAAATAAAAAACTACTACAGTAGACGAACGCTTCAACCTAGAAGAATAAAATTTGGTGAGCCAAGTGGGAATTGTGTACTGATCATTACCACCAAGTATCATCAACATTGGGTTAAAAAATATTTGCTTGTATTTCAGAAACTCGTTATTTCTTAGAAGCTTGGCAACCCCACTCAAAGAAAGTGATTTTCCACAGTCTGTTCCTAGGGGTACTTGAAGAGGAAACTAACCATAGAGACAAAAGTGAGAACTCCTTTATTTTTTCAAGTTTCAAAGAGCTACTACAAACCATGATGGATTTAGAGTTCCAAATTAATCTATCTATATAGGAGAGAACAGAGTAAATCCTAAAAATAAAAACTGCTACTCTAAACGAACGCTTCAACTTAGAAGAACAAAATTTGGTGACCCAAGTGGGATTTGTCGACTTGTCATTACCACCACGTATCATCAAGATTGGGTGAAAAAATATTTGCTGGTAATTCGGAAACTCGTTATTTCTTAGAAGCTTGGCAACCCCTCTCAATGAAAGTGCTTTTCCACAGTCTCTGCTAGGGCTACTTGAAGCGGAAACAAATCATAGAGACAAAAATTAGAACTCCTTTATTTTGTCAAGTTTCAAAGAGCTACTACAAACCATGTTGGATTTAGAGTTCCAAATTCATCTATCTATATAGGAGAGAACAGAGTGAAACCTAAAAATAAAAACTGCTACTGTAGACGAATGCTTCAACCTAGAAGATCAAAATTTGGTGAGCCAAGTGGGATTTGTGTACTTGTCCTTACCACCAAGTATCAGCAAGATTGGGTGAAAAAATATTTGCTGGTATTTCGGAAACTCGTTATTTTTTAGAAGCTTGGCAACCCGTCTCAATGAAAGTGCTTTTCCACAGTCTGTGCCAGGACTTCTTGAAGAGGAAACAAACCATAGAGACAAAACTGAGAAGTCCTTTATTTTGTCACGTTTCAAAGAGCTACTACAAACCATGTTGGATTTAGAGATCCAAATTCATCTATCAATATAGGAGAGAACAGAGTACAACCTAAAAATGTAAACTGCTACTGTAAACGAACGCTTCAACCTAGAAGAGCAAAATTTGGTGAGCCAAGTGGGATTTGTGTAATTGTCATTACCACCACGCATCATCAAGATTTGGTTTAAAAATATTTGCTGGTATTTCTGAAAATCGTTATTTCTTAGAAGCTTGGCAACCCCTCTCAATGAAAGTGCTTTTCCACCCTCTGTGCCTAGGGGTACTTGAAGAGGAAAAAAATCCAAGAGACGAAACTGAGAATTACTTTATTTTGTCAAGTTTCAAAGAGCTACTACAAATCATGTTGGATTTAGAGTTCCAAATTTATCTATCTATATAGGAGAGAACAGAGTGAAACCTAAAAACAAAAACTGCTACTGTAAACGAACGCATCAACCTAGAAGAACAAAATTTGGTGAGCCAAGTGGGATTTGTGGACTTGTCATTACCACCACGAATCATCAAGATCAGGTGAAAAAATATTTCCTGGAATTTCGGAAACTAGTAATTTCTTGGAAGCTTGGCAACCTCTCTCAAGGAAAGTGCTTTTCCAAAGTCACTGCTTAGGGCTACTTGAAGCAGAAACAAATCATAGAGACAAAACTGTGAACTCCTTTATTTTGTCAAGTTTAAAAGAGCTACTACAAACCATGTTGGATTTGGAGTTCCAAATTCATCTATCTATATTGCAGAGAACAGAATGAAACCTAAATATAAAAATTGCTACTGTAGAAGAACGATTCAACCTAGAAGTACAAAATTTGGTGAGCCAAGTGGGATTTGTGTACTGATAATCACCACCAAGTATCATCAACATTGGGTGAAAAAATATTTGCGGGTATTTCGGAATCTCGTAATTTCTTGGAAGCTTGGCAACCCCTTTCAATGAAAGGGCTTTCCCACAGTCTCTGCTTAGGGCTACATGAAGCGGAAACAAATCATAGAGACAAAACAGAGAACTCCTTTACTTTGTCAAGTTTCAAAGAGCTACTACAAACCATATTGGATTTAGAGTTCCAAATTCATCTATCTATATAGGAGAGAACAGAGTGAATCCTAAATATAAAAACTGCTACTGTAGACGAACGCTTTAACCTAGAAGAACAAAATTTGGGGAGCCAAGTGGGATTTGTGTACTGATCATTAACACTAAGTGTCATCAAGATTCGATGAAAAAATATTTGCTGGTATTTCAGAAACTCGTTATTTCTTAGAAGCTTGGCAAACCCTCTCAATGAAAGTGCTTTTCCACAGTCTGTGCCTAGGTCTACTTGAAGAGGAAACAAACCATAGAGACAAAACTGAGAACTACTTTATTTTGTCACGTTTCAAAGAGCTACTGCAAACCATGTTGGATTTAGAGTTCCAAATTCATCTATCTATATAGGAGAGAACAGAGGGAAACCTAACAATAAAAACTGCTTCAGTAGACGAACGCTTCAACCTAGAATAACAAAATTTGGTGAGCCAAGTGGGATTTGTGTACTGATCATTACCACCAAGTATTATCAACATTGGGTGAAAAAATATTTGCTGGTATTTCGGAAACTCGTTATCTTAGAAGCTTGGCAAACCCTCTCAATGAAAGTGCTTTTCCACCGTCTGTGCCTCGGGCTACTTGAAGAGGAAACAAACCATAGTGACAAACCTGAGAACTCCTTTATTTTGTCAAGTTTCAAAGAGCTACTGCAAACCATGTTGGATTTAGAGTTCCAAATTCATCTATCTATATAGGAGACAACAGAGTGAAACCTAAAAATGAAAACAGCTACTGTAGACGAACGCTTCAACCAAGAAGAACAAAATTCGGTGAGCCAATGGGATTTGTGTACCGATCTTCACCACCAAGTATCATCAAGATTGGGTGAAAAAATATTTGCTGGTAGTTCGGAAACTCGTTATTTCTTAGAAACTTGGCAACAAGTCTCAATGAAAGTGCTTTTCCACAGTCTCTGCTTAGGGCTACTTGAAGCGGAAACAAATCATAGAGACAAAACTGAGAACTCCTTTATTTTGTCAAGTTTCAAAGAGCTACTACAAACCATGTTGGATTTAGAGTTCCAAATTCATCTATCTATATAGGAGGGAACAGAGTGAAACCTAAAAATAAAAACTGCTACTGTAGACGAATGCTTCAACCTAGAAGATCAAAATTTGGTGAGCCAAGTGGGATTTGTGTACTTGTCCTTACCACCAAGTATCATCAAGATTGGGTGAAAAAATATTTGCTGTTATTTCGGAAACTCGTTATTTCTTAGAAGCTTGGCAACCCCTCTCAATGAAAGTCCTTTTCCACAGTCTACGCCAGGGCTACTAGAAGAGGAAACAAATCATAGAGAAAAAACTGGAAACTATTTTGTCAACTTTCAAATAGCTACTACAAACCATGTTGGATTTAGAGTTTAAAATTCATCTATCTATATAGGAGCGAACAGAGTGAAACCTAAAAATAAAAACTGCTACTGTAGACGAATGCTTCAACCTAGAAGAACAAAATTTGGTGAGCCAAGTGGGATTTGTGTACCGATCATCACCACCAAGTATCATCAAGATTGGGTGAAAAAATATTTGTTGGTATTTCGGAAACTCGTTATTTCTTAGAAGCTTAGCAACCCCTCTCAATGAAAGTGCTTTTCCACTGTCTGTGCGTAGGGCTACTTTAAGAGGAAACAAACCATGGAGACAAAACTGAGAACTACTTTATTTTGTCAAGTTTCAAAGAGCTACTACAACCCATGTTAAATTTAGAGTTCCAAATTCATCTACCTATAAAGGAGAGAACCGAGTGAAACCTAAATATAAAAACTGCTACTTTAGACCAAGGCTTCAACCTTGAAGAACAAAATTTGGTGAGCCAAGTGGGATTTGTGTACCGATCTTCACCACCAAGTATCATCAAGATTGGGTGAAAAAATATTTGCTGGTAGTTCGGAAACTCGTTATTTCTTAGAAGCTTGGCAACAACTCTCAATGAAAGTGCTTTTCCACAGTCTCTGCTTAGGGCTACTTGAAGCGGATACAAATCACAGAGACAAAACTGAGAACTCCTTTATTTTGTCAAGTTTCAAAGAGCTACTACAAACCATGTTGGATTCAGAGTTCCAAATTCATCTATCTATATAGGAGAGAACAGAGTGAATCCTAAATATAAAAACTGCTACTCTAGACGAACGCTTCAACCTAGAAGAACAAAATTTGGTGAGCCAAGTGGGATTTGTGTACTGATCATTACCACCAAGTTTCATCAAGATACGGTGAAAAAATATTTGCTGGTATTTCAGAAACTCGTTATTTCTTAGAAGCTTGGCAACCCCTCTCAATGAAAGCGCTTTTCCACAGTCTGTGCCTAGGTCTACTTGAAGAGGAAACAAAACATAGAGACAAAACTGAGAACTAATTTATTTTGTCACGTTTGAAAGAGCTACTGCAAACCATGTTGGATTTAGAGTTCCAAATTCATCTATCTATATAGGAGAGAACAGAGGGAAACCTAACAATAAAAACTGCTTCAGTAGACAAACGCTTCAACCTAGAATAACAAAATTTGGTGAGCCAAGTGGGATATGTGTACTGATCATTACCACTAAGTGTCATCAAGATTCGATTAAAAAATATTTGCTGGTATTTCGGAAACTCGTTATTTCTTAGAAGCTTGGCAACCCCTCTCAATGAAAGTGCTTTTCCACCGTTTGTGCCTAGGGCTACTTGAAGAGGAAACAAACCATAGAGACAAACCTGACAACTAATTTATTTTGTCAAGTTTCAAAGAGCTACTGCAAACCATGTTGGATTTAGAGTTCCAAATTCATCTATCTATATAGGAGAGAACAGAGTGTAACCTAAATATAAAAACTGCTACTGTACACGAACGATTCAACCTAGAAGAACAAAATTTGGTGAGCCAAGTGGGATTTGTGTACTGATCATTACCACCAACTATCATCAAGATTGGGTGAAAAGAAATTTGCTGGTATTTCGGAAACTCGTTATTTCTTAGAAGCTTGGCAACCCCTCTCAATGAAAGTGCTTTTCCACAGTCTGTGCTAGGGCTAATTGAAGAGGAAACAAAACATAGAAACAGAACTGAAAACTCCTTTATTTTGTCAAGTTTCAAAGAGCTACTACAAACCATGTGGATTTAGAGTTCCAAATTCATCTATCTATATAGCAGAGAACAGAGTGAAATCTAACAATAAAAACTGCTACTGAAAACGAACGCTTCAACCTAGAAGAACAAAATTTGGTGAGCCAAGTGCAATTTGTGTACTGAACATCACCACCAAGTATCATCAAGATTGGGTGAAAAAATATTTGCTGGTATTTCGGAAACTCGTTATTTCTTAGAAGCTTGGCAACCCCTCTCAATGAAAGTGCTTTTCCACAGTCTGTGCCTAGGGCTAGTTGATGAGGAAACAAACCATAGAGACAAAACTGAGAACTCCTTTATTTTGTCAAGTTTCAAAGAGCTACTACAAACCATGTTGGATTTAGAGTTCCAAATTCATCTATCTATATAGGAGAGAACAGAGTGAAACCTAAACATAAAAACTGCTACTGTAAACGAACGCTTCAACATAGAAGAACAAAATTTGGTGAGCCTAGTGGGATTTGTGGACTTGTCAATACCACCACGTATCATCAAGATTGGGTAAAAAAATATTTGCTGGTATTTTGGAAACTCGTAATTTCTTGGAAGCTTGGCAACCCCTCTCAATGAAAGTGCGTATCTACCGTCTGTGCCTAGGGGTACTTGAAGAGGAAACAAACCATAGAGACAAAACAGAGAACTCCTTTATTTTGTCAAGTTTCAAAGAGCCACTACAAACCATGTTGGATTTAGAGTTCCAAATTCATCTATCCATATAGGAGAGAACAGAGTGAAACCTAAATATAAAAATTGCTACTGTAGACGAACGCTTCAACCTAGAAGAACAAAATTCGGTGAGCCAAGTGTGATTTCTGTACTGATCATTACCACCAAGTGTCATCAAGATTGCGTGAAAAAGTATTTGCTGGTATTTCAGAAACTCGTTATTTCTTAGAAGCTTGGCAACCCCACTCAATGAAAGTGCTTTTCCACAGTCTGTTCCTAGGGGTACTTGAAGAGGAAACAAACCATAGAGACAAAAGTGAGAACTCCTTTATTTTGTCAAGGTTCAAAGAGCTACTACAAACCATGTTGGATTAAGAGTTCCAAATTCATCTATCTACATAGGAGAGAACAGAGTGAAACCTAAACATAAAAACTGCTACTGTAAACGAACGCTTGAACCTAGAGGAACAAAATTTGGTGAGCCAAGTGGGATTTGTGGACTTGTCAATACCACCACGTATCATCAAGATTGGGTAAAAAAATATTTGCTGGTATTTCGGAAACTCGTAATTTCTTGGAAGCTTGGCAACCCCTCTCAATGAAAGTGCTTTTCCACAGTCTCTGCTTAGGGCTACTTGAAGCGGAACCAAATCATAGAGACAAAACTGAGAACTCCTTTATTTTGTCAAGGTTCAAAGAGCTACTACAAACCATGTTGGATTTAGAGTTTCAAATTCATCTATCTATATAGGAGAGAATAGAGTGAAACCTAAAAATAAAAACTGCTACTGAAAACGAACGCTTCAACATAGAAGAACAAAATTTGGTGTGTCAAGTGGGATTTGTGTACGGATCGTAAACACCATGTATCATCAAGATTGGGTGAAAAAATATTTGCTGGTATTTCGGAAACCCGTAATTTCTTGGAAGCTTGGCAACCCCTCTCAATGATAGTGCGTATCCACCGTATGTGCCTAGGGCTACTTGAAGAGGAAACAAACCATAGAGACAAAACAGAGAACTCCTTTATTTTGTCAAGTTTCAAAGAGCCACTACAAACTATGTTGGATTTAGAGTTCCAAATTCATCTGTCTATATAGCAGAGAACAGTGAAACCTAAATATAAAAACTGCTACTGTAGACGAACGCTTCAACCTAGAAGAACAAAATTTGGTGAGCCAAGTGGGATTTGGATACCGATAATTACCACCACATATCATCAACTTTGGGTTACAAAATATTTGCTGGTATTTCGGAAACTTGTAATTTCTTGGAAGCTTGGCAACCCCTTTCAATGAAAGTGCTTTTCCACAGTCTGTGCATAGGGCTACATGAAGCGGAAACAAATCATAGAGACAAAACTGAGAATTCCTTTACTTTGTCAAGTTTCAAAGAGCTACTACAAACCACATTGGATTTAGAGTTCCAAATTCATCTATCTATATAGGAGAGAACAGAGTGAAACCTAAATATAAAAACTGCTACTGTAGACGAACGATTCAACCTAGAAAAACAAAATTTGGTGAGCCAAGTGAGATTTGTGTACTGATCATTACCACCAAGTGTCATCAAGATTGCGTGAAAAATATTTGCTGGTATTTCGGAAAATCTTTATTTCTTAGAAGCTTGGCAACTCCACTTAATGAAAGTGCTTTTCCACAGTCTGTTCCTAGGGCTCCTTGAAGAGGAAACAAATCATAGAGACAAAACTGAGAACTCCTTTATTTTGTCAAGTTTCAAAGAGCTACTACAAATCATGTTGGATTTTGAGTTCCAAATTCATCTATCTAAATATGAGAGAACAGATTGAAACCTAAAAATAAAAACTGCTACTGTAAACGAACGCTTCAACCTAGACGAACAAAATTTGGTGAGCCAAATGGGATTTGTGGACTTGTCATTACCACCACGTATCATCAAGATTGGGTGAAAAAATATTTGCTGGAATTTCGGAAACTCGTAATTTCTTGGAAGCTTGGCAACCCCTCTCAATGAAAGTGCTTTTCCACAGTCTCTGCTTAGGGCTACTTGAAGCGGAAACAAATCATAGAGACAAAACTGAGAACTGCTTTATTTTGTCAAGATTCACAGAGCTACTACAAACCATATTGGATTTAGGGTTCCAAATTCATCTATCTATATAGGAGAGAACAGAGTGAAACCTAAACATAAAAACTGCGACTGTAGACGAACGCTTCAACCAAGAAGAACAAAATTTGGTGATTCAAGTGGGATTTGTGAACTGATCATTACCACCAAGTATCATCAAGATTGGGTGAAAAAATATTTGCTGGTATTTCGGAAACTCGTAATATGTTGGAACCTTGGCAACCCCTCTCAAGGAAAGTGCTTTTCCACAGTCACTACTTAGGGCTACTTGAAGCGGAAACAAATCATAGAGACAAAAGTGAGAACTCCTTTACTTTGTCAAGTTTCAAAGAGCTACTACAAACCATGTTGGATTTAGAGTTCCAAATTCATCTATCCATATAGGAGAGAACAGAGTGAAACCTAAATATAAAAATTGCTACTGTAGACGAATGCTTCAACCTAGAAGAACAAAATTTGGTGAGCCAATGGGATTTGTGTACTGATCATTACCACCAAGTGTCATCAAGATTGCGTGAAAAAGTATTTGCTGGTATTTCAGAAACTCGTTATTTCTTAGAAGCTTGGCAACCAATCTCAATGAAAGTGCTTATCCACAGTCTGTGCCTAGGGCTACTTGATGAGGAAACAAACCATAGAGACAAAACTGAAAACTCCTTTGTTTGGTCAAGTTTCAAAGAGCTACTACAAACCATGTTGGATTTAGATTTCCAAATTCATCTATCTATATAGGAGAGAACAGAGTGAAACCTAAACATAAAAACTGCTACTCTAAACGAACGCTTCAACCTAGAAGAACAAAATTTGGTGAGCCTAGTGGGATTTGTGGACTTGTCAATACCATCACGTATCATCAAGATTGGGTAAAAAAATATTTGCTGGTATTTCGGAAACTCGTAATTTCTTGGAAGCTTGGCAACCCCACTCAATGAAAGTGCGTATCCACCATCTGTGCCTAGGGCTTCTTGAAGAGGAAACAAACCATAGAGACAAAACAGAGAACTCCTTTATTTTGTCAAGTTTCAAAGAGCCACTACAAACCATGTTGGATTTAGAGTTCCAAATTCATCTATCTATATAGCAGAGAACAGTGAAACCTAAACATAAAAACTGCTACTGTAGACAAACGCTTCAACCAAGAAGAACAAAATTTGGTGATTCAAGTGGTATTTGTGAACTGATCATTACCACCAAGTATCATCAAGATTGGGTGAAAAAATATTTGCTGGTATTTCGGAAACTCGTAATATGTTGGAACCTTGGCAACCCCTCTCAATGAAAGTGCTTTTCCACAGTCACTGCTTAGGGCTACTTGAAGCGGAAACAAATCATAGAGACAAAAGTGAGATCTCCTTTACTTTGTCAAGTTTCAAAGAGCTACTACAAACCATGTTGGATTTAGAGTTCCAAATTCATCTATCCATATAGGAGAGAACAGAGTGAAACCTAAATATAAAAACTGCTGCTATAGACGAACGCTTCAACCTCGAAGAAAAAAATTTGGTGAGCCAAGTGGGATTTGTGTACTGATCATTACCGCCAAGTGTCATCAAGATTGCGTGAAAAAATATTTGCTGGTATTTCGGAAACTCGTTATTTCTTAGAAGCTTGGCAACCCCACTCAATGAAGGTGCTTTTACACAGTCTGTTCCTAGGTGTACTTGAAGAGGAAACAAATCATAGAGACAAAACTGAGAACTCCTTTATTTTGTCAAGTTTCAAAGAGCTACTACAAACCATGTTTGATTTATAGTTCCAAATTCATCTATCTATATTTGAGAGAACAGAGTGAAACCTAAACATAAAAACTGCTACTGTAAACGAACGCTTCAACCTAGAAGAACAAAATTTGGTGAGCCAAGTGGGATTTGTGGACTTGTCAGTACCACCACGTATCATCAAGATTGGGTGAAAAAATATTTGCTGGTATTTCGGAAACTCGTAATTTCTTGGAAGCTTGGCAACCCCTCTCAATGAAAGTGCTTTTCCACTGTCTGTGCCTAGGACTACTTGAAGAGGAAACAAACCATAGAGACAACACTTAGAACTCCTTTACTTTGTCAAGTTTCAAAGAGCTATTACACACCATGTTGGATTTAGAGTTCCAAATTAATCTATCTATATAGGAGAGAACAGAGTGAAACCCAAAAATAAAAACTGCTACTGTAGACGAAAGCTTCAACACAGAAGAACAAAATTTGGTGAGCAAAGTGGGATTTGTGTACTGATCATTACCACCAAGTATCATCAACATTGGGTGAAAAAATATTTGATGATATTTTGGAAACTCTTTATTTCTTAGAAGCTTGGCAACCCCTCTCAATGAAATTGCTTTTCCACAGTCTGTGCCTAGGGCTACTTGAAGAGGTAACAAACCATAGAGACAAAACTGAGAACTCCTTTGTTTTGTCAAGATTCAAAAAGCTACTACAAACCATGTTGGATTTAGAGTTCCAAATTCATCTATCTATATAGGAGAGAAGAGAGTGAAACCTAAAAATAAAAAGTGCTACTGTAGACGAACGCTTCAACCTAGAAGAACAAAATTTGGTGAGCCACGTGGGATTTGTGTACTTATAATTATCAACAAGTATCATCAAGATTGGGTGAAAAAATATTTGCTGGTATTTTGAAACCAATTATTTCTTAGAAGCTTGGCAACCCCGCTCAATTAAAGTGCTTTTCCACACTCTGTGCCTAGGGCTACTTGAAGATGAAACAAACCATAGAGACAAAACTGGGAATTCCTTTATTTTGTCAAGTTTCAAAGAGCTACTACAAACCATGTTGGATTTAGAGTTCCAAATTCATCTATTTATATAGGAGAGAACAGAGTGAAACGTAAATACAAAAAGTGCTACTGTAGACGAACGCTTCTACCTACAAGAACAAAATTTGGTGAGCCAAGTGGGAATTGTGTACTGATCATTACCACCAAGTATCATCAACAATGGGTGAAAAAATATTTGCTCGTATTTCGGAAACTCGTTATTTCTTAGAAGCTTGGCAACCCCTCCAAATGTAAGTGCTTTTTCACAGTCTCTGCTTAGGGCTACTTGAAGTGAAAACAAACCATGGAGAAAAAAACTGAGAACTCCTCTATTTTGTCAAGTTTCAAAGAGCTACTACAAACCATGTTGGATTTAGAGTTCCATATTCATCTAACTATATAGGAGAGAACAGAGTGAAACCTAAAAATAAAAACTGCTACGGTAAACGAACGCTTCACCCAAGAAGAAGAAAACTTGGTGAGCCAACTGAGATTTGTGTACCGATCATTACCACCAAGTATCATCAAGACTAGGTGAAAAAATCTTTACTGGTATTTCGAAAACTCATTATTTCTTCGAAGCTTGGCAACCCTTCTCAATGAAAGTGCTTTTCCACAGTCTGTGCCTAGGACTACTTGAAGAGAAAACAAACCATAGAGAAAAAAATGAGAAATACTTTCTTTTGTCAAGTTTCAATGAGCTACTACAAACCATGTTGGATTTAGAGTTCCTAATTCATCTATCTATATAGGAGAGAACAGAGTGAAACCTAAAAATAAAAACTGCTACTGTAAACGAACGCTTCAACCTAGAAGAACAAAATTTGGTGACCCAAGTGGGATTTGTGTACTTGTCACTACCACCACGTATCATCAACATTGGGTGAAAAAATATTTGCTGGTATTTCGGAAACTCGTTCTTTCTTCGAAGCTTGGCAACCCCTCTCAATGAAAGTGCTTTTCCACAGTCTGTGCCTAGGACTACTTGAAGAGGAAACAAACCATAGAGACAAAACTGAGAACTCCTTTATTTTGTCAAGTTTAAAAGAGCTACAGCAAACCATGTTGGATTTAGAGTTCCAAATTCATCTATCAATATAGGAGAGAACAGAGTGAAACCTAAATATAAAAATTTCTACTGTAGACGAACGCTTCAACCTAGAAGAACAAAATTTGGTGAGGCAAGTGCAATTTGTGTACTGAACATCACCACCAAGTATCATCAAGATTGGGTGAAAAAATATTTGCTGGTATTTCGGTAACTCGTTATTTCTTAGAAGATTGTCAACCCCTCTCAATGAAATTGCTTTTCCACAGTCTGTGCCTAGGGCTACTTGAAGAGGAAACAAACCATACAGACAAAACTGAGAACTCCTTTATTTTGTCAAGTTTCAGAGAGCTACTACAAACCATGTTGCATTTAGAGTTCCAAATTCATCTATCTATACAGGAGAGAACAGAGTGAAACCTAAATATAAAAACTGCTACTGTAGACGAACGCTTCAACCTAGAAGAACAAAATTTGGTGAGCCAAGTGGGATTTGGATACCGATCATTACCACCACGTATCATCAACATTGGGTGACCAAATATTGAATGGTATTTCGGAAACTCGTAATTTCTTGGAAGCTTGGCAACCCCTTTCAATGAAAATGCTTTTCCACAGTCTCTGCTTAGGGCTACATGAAGTGGAAACAAATCATAGAGACAAAACTGAGAAGTGCTTTACTTTGTCAAGTTTCAAAGAGCTACTACAAACCATGTTGGATTTAGAGTTCCAAATTCATCTATCCATATAGGAGAGAACAGAGTGAAACCTAAATATAAAAACTGCTGCTATAGACGAACGCTTCAACCTTGAAGAAAAAAATTTGGTGAGCCAAGTGGGATTTGTGTACTGATCATTACCGCCAAGTGTCATCAAGATTGCGTGAAAAAATATTTGCTGGTATTTCGGAAACTCGTTATTTCTTAGAAGCTTGGCAACCCCACTCAATGAAGGTGCTTTTACACAGTCTGTTCCTAGGTGTACTTGAAGAGGAAACAAATCATAGAGACAAAACTGAGAACTCCTTTATTTTGTCAAGTTTCAAAGAGCTACTACAAACCATGTTTGATTTATAGTTCCACATTCATCTATCTATATAGGAGAGAACAGAGTGAAACCTAAACATAAAAACTGCTACTGTAAACGAACGCTTCAACCTAGAAGAACAAAATTTGGTGAGCCAACTGGGATTTGTGGACTTGTCAGTACCACCACGTATCATCAAGATTGGGTGAAAAAATATTTGCTGGTATTTCGGAAACTCGTAATTTCTTGGAAGATTGGCAACCCCTCTCAATGAAAGTGCTTTTCCACAGTCACTGCTTAGGGCTACTTGAAGCGGAAAAAAATCATAGAGACAAAACTGAGAACTCCTTTATTTTGTCAAGATTCAAAGAGCTACTACAAACCATATTGGATTTAGAGTTCCAAATTCATCTATCTATATAGGAGAGAACAGAGTGAAACCTAAATATAAACACTGCTACTGTAGATGAAGGCTTCAACCTAGAAGAACAAAATTTGGTGAGCCAAGTGGAATTTGTGTACCGATCTTCACCACCAAGTATCATCAAGATTGGGTGAATAAATGTTTGCTGGTATTTCGGAAACTCGTAATTTCTTGGAAGCTTGGCAACCTCTCTCAATAAAAGTGCTTTTCCACAGTCTCTGTTTAGGGCTACTTGAAGCGGAAACAATCATAGAGAAAAAACTGAGAACTCCTTTATTTTGTGAAGTTTCAAAGAGCTACTACAAACCATATTGGATTTAGAGTTCCAAATTCATCTATCTATATAGCAGAGAACAGAGTAAAACCTAAATATAAAAAGTGCTATTGTAGACGAACGCTTCAACCTAGAAGAACAAAATTTGGTGAGCCAAGTGGGATTTGTGTACCGATCTTCACCAGCAAGTATCATCAAGATTGGGTGAAAAAATATTTGCTGGTAATTCGGAAACTTGTTATTTCTGAGAAGCTTGGCAACCCCTCTCAATGAAAGTGCTTTTCCACATTCTCTGCTTAGGGCTACTTAAAGCGGAAACAAATCATAGAGACAAAACTGAAAACTCCTTTATTTTTTCAAGTTTGAAAGAGCTACTACAAACCATGTTGGATTTAGAGTTCCAAATTCATCTATCTATATAGGAGAGAACAGAGTGAAACCTAAAAATAAAAACTGCTACTGAAAATGAACGCTTCAACAAAGAAGAACAAAATTTGGTGAGTCAAGTGAAATTTGTGTACCGATCGTAAACACCAAGTATCATCAAGATTGGGTGAAAAAATATTTGCTGGTATTTCGGAAACTCGTAATTTCTTGGAAGCTTGGAAACCCCCTCTCAATGAAAGTGCTTTTCCACAGTCTGTGCCTAGGGGTACTTGAACAGGAAACAAACCATAAAGACAAAACTCAGAACTCCTTTATTTTGTCAAGATTCAAAGAGCTACTACAAACCATGTTGGATTTAGAGTTCCAGATTCATCTATCTATATAGCAGAGAACAGAGTGAAACCTAAATATAAAAACTGCTACTGTAGACGAGCGCTTCAACCTAGAAGAACAAAATTTGGTGAGCCAAGTGGGATTTGGATACCGATCATTACCACCACATATCATCATTTTTGGGTGACAAAATATTTGCTGGTATTTCGGAAACTCGTAATTTCTTGGAAGCTTGGCAACCACTCTCAATGAAAGTGCTTTTCCACAGTCTGTGCTTAGGGCTACATGAAACGGAAACAAATCATAGAGACAAAACTGAGAACTCCTTTACTTTGTCAAGTTTCAAAGAGCTACTACAAACCATGTTGGATTTAGAGTTCCAAATTCATCTATCTATATAGGAGAGAACAGAGTGAAACCTAAATATAAAAACTGCTACTGTAAACGAATGCTTCAACCTAGACGACAAAATTTGGTGAGCCAAGTGGGATTTGTGGACTTGTCAATACCACCACGTATCATCAAGATTGGGTAAAAAAATATTTGCTGATATTTCGGAAACCCCTAATTTCTTGGAAGCTTGGCAACCCCTCTCAATGAAAATGCTTTTCCACAGTCTCTGCTTAGGGCTACTTGAAGCAGAAACAAATCATAGAGACAAAACTGAGAACTCCTTTATTTTGTCAAGTTTCAAAGAGCTACTACAAACCATATTGGATTTAGAGTTCCAAATTCATCTATCTATATAGGAGAGAACAGAGTGAAACCTAAATATAAACACTGCTACTGTAGATGAAGGCTTCAACCTAGAAGAACAAAATTTGGTGAGCCAAGTGGAATTTGTGTACCGATCTTCACCACCAGGTATCATCAAGATTGGGTGAATAAATATTTGCTGGTAATTCGGAAACTCGTTATTTCTTAGAAGCTTGGCAACCCCTCTCAATGAAAGTGCTTTTCCACAGTCTCTGCTTAGGGCTACTTGAAGCGGAAACAAATCATAGAGACAAAACTGAGAACTCCTTTATTTTGTCAAGGTTCAAAAAGCTACTACAAACCATGTTGGATTTAGAGTTCCAAATTCATCTATCTATATAGGAGAGAACAGAGTGAAACCCAAAAATATAAACTGCTACTGAAAACGAAGGCTTCATCATAGAAGAACAAAATTTGGTGAGCCAAGTGGGATTTTTGTACCGATCATTACCACCAAGTATCATCAACTTTGGGTGAAAAAATATTTGCTCGTATTTCGGAAACTCGTTATTTCTTAGAAGCTTGGCAACCCCTTTCAATGAAAGTGCTTTTCCACAGTCTCTGCTAAGGGCTACATGAAGCGGAAACCAATCATAGAGACAAAACTGAAAACTCCTTTATTTTGTCAAGTTTCAAAGAGCTACTACAAACCATGTTGGATTTACAGTTCCAAATTCATCTATCAATATAGGAGAGAACAGAGGGAACTTAAAAATATAAACTGCTACTGTAAATGAACGCTTCAACCTAGAAGAACAAAATTTGCTGAGTCAACTGGGATTTGTGTACCAATCATTACCACCAAGTATCCTCAAGATTGGGTGAAAAAATATTTGCTGGTATTTCGGAAATTCGTTATTTTTTAGAAGCTTGTCAACCCCTCTCAATGAAAGTGCTTTTCCACTGTCTGTGCCTAGGACTACTTGAAGAGGAAACAAACCATAGAGACAACACTTAGAACTCCTTTACTTTGTCAAGTTTCAAAGAGCTATTACACACCATGTTGGATTTAGAGTTCCAAATTAATCTATCTATATAGGAGAGAACAGAGTGAAACCCAAAAATAAAAACTGCTACTGTAGACGAAAGCTTCAACACAGAAGAACAAAATTTGGTGAGCAAAGTGGGATTTGTGTACTGATCATTACCACCAAGTATCATCAACATTGGGTGAAAAAATATTTGCTGATATTTTGGAAACTCTTTATTTCTTAGAAGCTTGGCAACCCCTCTCAATGAAATTGCTTTTCCACAGTCTGTGCCTAGGGCTACTTGAAGAGGTAACAAACCATAGAGACAAAACTGAGAACTCCTTTGTTTTGTCAAGTTTCAAAAAGCTACTACAAACCATGTTGGATTTAGAGTTCCAAATTCATCTATCTATATAGGAGAGAAGAGAGTGAAACCTAAAAATAAAAAGTGCTACTGTAGACGAACGCTTCAACCTAGAAGAACAAAATTTGGTGAGCCACGTGGGATTTGTGTACTTATAATTATCAACAAGTATCATCAAGATTGGGTGAAAAAATATTTGCTGGTATTTCGAAACCAATTATTTCTTAGAAGCTTGGCAACCCCGCTCAATTAAAGTGCTTTTCCACACTCTGTGCCTAGGGCTACTTGAAGATGAAACAAACCATAGAGACAAAACTGGGAATTACTTTATTTTGTCAAGTTTCAAAGAGCTACTACAAACCATGTTGGATTTAGAGTTCCAAATTCATCTATTTATATAGGAGAGAACAGAGTGAAACGTAAATACAAAAAGTGCTACTGTAGACGAACGCTTCTACCTACAAGAACAAAATTTGGTGAGCCAAGTGGGATTTGTGTACTGATCATTACCACCAAGTATCATCAACAATGGGTGAAAAAATATTTGCTCGTATTTCGGAAACTCGTTATTTCTTAGAAGCTTGGCAACCCCTCTCAATGTAAGTGCTTTTTCACAGTCTCTGCTTAGGGCTACTTGAAGTGAAAACAAACCATGGAGAAAAAAACTGAGAACTCCTCTATTTTGTCAAGTTTCAAAGAGCTACTACAAACCATGTTGGATTTAGAGTTCCATATTCATCTAACTATATAGGAGAGAACAGAGTGAAACCTAAAAATAAAAACTGCTACTGTAAACGAACGCTTCACCCAAGAAGAAGAAAACTTGGTGAGCCAACTGGGATTTGTGTACCGATCATTACCACCAAGTATCATCAAGACTGGGTGAAAAAATCTTTGCTGGTATTTCGAAAACTCATTATTTCTTAGAAGCTTGGCAACCCTTCTCAATGAAAGTGCTTTTCCACAGTCTGTGCCTAGGACTACTTGAAGAGAAAACAAACCATAGAGAAAAAAATGAGAAATACTTTCTTTTGTCAAGTTTCAATGAGCTACTACAAACCATGTTGGATTTAGAGTTCCTAATTCATCTATCTATATACTAGAGAACAGAGTGAAACCTAAAAATAAAAACTGCTACTGTAAACGAACGCTTCACCTAGAAGAACAAAATTTTGGTGACCCAAGTGGGATTTGTGTACTTGTCACTACCACCACGTATCATCAACATTGGGTGAAAAAATATTTGCTGGTATTTCGGAAACTCGTTCTTTCTTCGAAGCTTGGCAACCCCTCTCAATGAAAGTGCTTTTCCACAGTCTGTGCCTAGGACTACTTGAAGAGGAAACAAACCATAGAGACAAAACTGAGAACTCCTTATTTTGTCAAGTTTAAAAGAGCTACTGCAAACCATGTTGGATTTAGAGTTCCAAATTCATCTATCAATATAGGAGAGAACAGAGTGAAACCTAAATATAAAAATTTCTACTGTAGACGAACGCTTCAACCTAGAAGAACAAAATTTGGTGAGCCAAGTGGGATTTGTGTACTGATCATTACCGCCAAGTGTCATCAAGATTGCGTGAAAAAATATTTGCTGGTATTTCGGAAACTCGTTATTTCTTAGAAGCTTGGCAACCCCACTCAATGAAGGTGCTTTTACACAGTCTGTTCCTAGGTGTACTTGAAGAGGAAACAAATCATAGAGACAAAACTGAGAACTCCTTTATTTTGTCAAGTTTCAAAGAGCTACTACAAACCATGTTTGATTTATAGTTCCAAATTCATCTATCTATATAGGAGAGAACAGAGTGAAACCTAAACATAAAAACTGCTACTGTAAACGAACGCTTCAACCTAGAAGAACAAAATTTGGTGAGCCAAGTGGGATTTGTGGACTTGTCAGTACCACCACGTATCATCAAGATTGGGTGAAAAAATATTTGCTGGTATTTCGGAAACTCGTTATTTCTTGGAAGCTTGGCAACCCCTCTCAATGAAAGTGCTTTTCCACAGTCACTGCTTAGGGCTACTTGAAGCGGAAAAAAATCATAGAGACAAAACTGAGAACTCCTTTATTTTGTCAAGATTCAAAGAGCTACTACAAACCATATTGGATTTAGAGTTCCAAATTCATCTATCTATATAGGAGAGAACAGAGTGAAACCTAAATATAAACACTGCTACTGTAGATGAAGGCTTCAACCTAGAAGAACAAAATTTGGTGAGCCAAGTGGAATTTGTGTACCGATCTTCACCACCAAGTATCATCAAGATTGGGTGAATAAATGTTTGCTGGTAATTCGGAAACTCGTTATTTCTTAGAAGCTTGGCAACCACTTTCAATGAAAGTGCTTTTCCACAGTCTCTGCTTAGGGCTACTTGAAGCGGAAACAAATCATAGAGACAAAACTGAGAACTCCTTTATTTTGTCAAGGTTCAATAACTACTACAAACCATGTTGGATTTAGAGTTCCAAATTAATCTATCTATATAGGAGAGAACAGAGTGAAACCTAAAAATATAAACTGCTACTGAAAACGAAGGCTTCATCATAGAAGAACAAAATTTGGTGAGTCAAGTGGGATTTGTGTACCGATCGTTAACACCAAGTATCATCAAGATTGGGTGAAAAAATATTTGCTGGTATTTCGGAAACTCGTAATTTCTTGGAAGCTTTGCAACCTCTCTCAATAAAAGTGCTTTTCCACAGTCTCTGTTTAGGGCTACTTGAAGCGGAAACAATCATAGAGACAAAACTGAGAACTCCTTTATTTTGTGAAGTTTCAAAGAGCTACTACAAACCATATTGGATTTAGAGTTCCAAATTCATCTATCTATATAGCAGAGAACAGAGTAAAACCTAAATATAAAAAGTGCTATTGTAGACGAACGCTTCAACCTAGAAGAACAAAATTTTTTGAGCCAAGTGGGATTTGTGTACCGATCTTCACCAGCAAGTATCATCAAGATTGGGTAAAAAAATATTTGCTGGTAATTCGGAAACTTGTTATTTCTGAGAAGCTTCTCAACCCCTCTAAATGAAAGTGCTTTTCCACATTCTCTGCTTAGGGCTACTTAAAGCGGAAACAAATCATAGAGACAAAACTGAAAACTCCTTTATTTTTTCAAGTTTGAAAGAGCTACTACAAACCATGTTGGATTTAGAGTTCCAAATTCATCTATCTATATAGGAGAGAACAGAGTGAAACCTAAAAATAAAAACTGCTACTGAAAATGAACGCTTCAACAAAGAAGAACAAAATTTGGTGAGTCAAGTGAAATTTGTGTACCGATCGTAAACACCAAGTATCATCAAGATTGGGTGAAAAAATATTTGCTGGTATTTCAGAAACTCGTAATTTCTTGGAAGCTTGGAAACCCCTCTCAATGAAAGTGCTTTTCCACAGTCTGTGCCTAGGGGTACTTGAACAGGAAACAAACCATAAAGACAAAACTGAGAACTCCTTTATTTTGTCAAGATTCAAAGAGCTACTACAAACCATGTTGGATTTAGAGTTCCAGATTCATCTATCTATATAGCAGAGAAGAGAGTGAAACCTAAATATAAAAACTGCTACTGTAGACGAGCGCTTCAACCTAGAAGAACAAAATTTGGTGAGCCAAGTGGGATTTGGATACCGATCATTACCACCACATATCATCAATTTTGGGTGACAAAATATTTGCTGGTATTTCGGAAACTCGTAATTTCTTGGAAGCTTGGCAACCCCTCTCAATGAAAGTGCTTTTCCACAGTCTGTGCTTAGGGCTACATGAAGCGGAAACAAATCATAGAGACAAAACTGAGAACTCCTTTACTTTGTCAAGTTTCAAAGAGCTACTACAAACCATGTAGGATTTAGAGTTCCAAATTCATCTATCTATATAGGAGAGAACAGAGTGAAACCTAAATATAAAAACTGCTACTGTAAACGAATGCTTCAACCTAGACGACAAAATTTGGTGAGCCAAGTGGGATTTGTGGACTTGTCATTACCACTACGTATCATCAAGATTGGGTGAAAAAATATTTGCTGGTATTTCGGAAACTCGTAATTTCTTGGAAGCTTGGCAACCCCTCTCAATGAAAGTGCTTTTCCACAGTCTCTGCTTAGGGCTACTTGAAGCGGAAACAAATCATAGAGACAAAACTGAGAACTCCTTTATTTTGTCAAGATTCAAAGAGCTACTACAAACCATATTGGATTTAGAGTTCCAAATTCATCTATCTATATAGGAGAGAACAGAGTGAAACCTAAATATAAAAACTGCTACTGTAGACGAACGCTTCAACCTAGAAGAACAAAATTTGGTGAGCCAAGCGGGAATTGTGTACCGATCTTCACCACCAAGTATCATCAAGATTGGGTGAAAAAATATTTGCTGGTATTTCGTAAACTCGTTATTTCTTAGAAGCTTGGCAACCCTTCTCAATGAAAGTGCTTTTCCACAGTCTCTGCTTAGGGCTACTTGAAGCGGAAAGAAATCATAGAGACAAAACTGAGAACTCCTTTATTTTGTCAAGTTTGAAAGAGCTACTACAAACCATGTTGGATTTAGAGTTCCAAATTCATCTATCAATATAGGAGATAAAAGAGTGCAACCTAAAAATGAAACTGCTACTGTAAACGAACGCTTCAAGCTAGAAGAACAAAATTTGGTGAGCCAAGTGGGATTTGTGGAATTGTCATTACCACCACGTATCATCAAGATTGGGTTAAAATATATTTGCTGGTATTTCGGAAACTCGTATTTTCTTGGAGGCTTTGCAACCCCTCTCAATGAAAGTGCTTTTCCACCGTCTGTGCCTAGGGCTACTTGAAGAGGAAACAAACCATTGAGACAAAACTGAGAACTCCTATATTTTGTCAACTTTCAAAGAGCTACAATAAACCATGTTGAATTTAGAGTTCCAAATTCAACTATCTATATAGGAGAGAACAGAGGGATTTCTAAAAATATAAACTGCTACTGTAAACGAACGCTTCATCATAGAAGAACAAAATTTGGTGAGTCAAGTTTGATTTGTGTACCGATCATGACCACCAACTATCATCAACATTCGGTGAAAAAATGTTTGCTGATATTTCGGAAACTCGTTATTTTTAGAGGCTTGGCAACCCCTCTTATTGAAAGTGCTTTACCTCAGTCTGTGACTAGGGCTACTTGAAGAGGAAACAAACCATAGAGACAAAACTGAGAACTCCTTTATTTTGTCAAGTCTCAAAGAGCTACTACGAACCATGTTGGATTTAGAGTTCCAAATTCATCTATCTATATAGGAGAGAACAGAGGGAAAACTAAAAATATAAACTGCTACTGTAAACGAACTCTTCAACCTAGAAGAACAAAATTTGGTGAGCCAAGTGGGATTTGTGTACTGATCATCACCACCAAGTATCATCAAGATTGGGTGAAAAAGTATTTGCTGGTATTTCGGAAACTCGTTATTTCTTGGAAGCTTATCAACCCCTCTCAAGGAAAGTGCTTTTCCACAGTCACTGCTTAGGCCCACTTGAAGCGGAAACAAATCATAGAGACAAAACTGAGAACTCCTTTATTTTGTCAAGTTTCAAAGAGCTACTACAAGCCATGTTGGATTTAGAGTTCCAAATTCACCTATCTATATAGGAGAGAACAGAGTGAAACCTAAATATAAAAATTGCTACTGTAGACGAACGCTTCAA
Organism: Callospermophilus lateralis; assembly: GCF_048772815.1. Classification (NCBI taxonomy): domain Eukaryota; kingdom Metazoa; phylum Chordata; class Mammalia; order Rodentia; family Sciuridae; genus Callospermophilus; species Callospermophilus lateralis. The sequence continues at coordinate 61,867 of NW_027514093.1, forward strand.
CCTAGAAGAACAAAATTTGGTGAGCCAAGTGCAATTTGTGTACTGAACATCACCACCATGTATCATCAAGATTGGGTGAAAAAATATTTGCTGGTATTTCGGTAACTCGTTATTTCTTAGAAGATTGGCAACCCCTCTCAATGAAATTGCTTTTCCACAGTCTGTGCCTAGGGCTACTTGAAGAGGGAACAAACCATACAGACAAAACTGAGAACTCCTTTATTTTGTCAAGTTTCAGAGAGCTACTACAAACCATGTTGCATTTAGAGTTCCAAATTCATCTATCTATACAGGAGAGAACAGAGGGAAACCTAAATATAAAAACTGCTACTGTAGACGAACGCTTCAACTTAGAAGAACAAAAATTTGGTGAGCCAAGTGGGAATTGTGTACCGATCTTCACCACCAAGTATCATCAAGATTGGGTGAAAAAATATTTGCTGGTAATTCGTAAACTCATGATTTCATGGAACCTTGGCAACCACTCTCAAGAAAAGTGCTTTTCCACAGTCACTGCTTAGGGCTACTTGAAGCGGAAACAAATCATAGAGACAAAAGTGAGAACTCCTTTACTTTGTCAAGTTTCAAAGAGCTACTGCAAACCATGTTGGATTTAGAGTTTCAAATTCATCTATCCATATAGGAGAGAACAGAGTGAAACCTAAATATAAAAATTGCTACTGTAGACGAAAGCTTCAACCTAGAAGAACAAAGTTTGGTGAGCCAAGTGGGATTTGTGTACTAATCATCACCACAAAGTATCACCAAGATTGGGTGAAAAAATATTTGCTGGTATTTTGGAAACTCGTTATTTCTTAGAAGTTTGGCAACCTCTCTCAATGAAAGTGCTTTTCCACAGTCTGTGCCTAGGGCTACTTGATGAGGAAACAAACCATAGAGACAAAACTGAGAACTCCTTTATTTTGTCAAGTTTCAAAGAGCTACTACAAACCATGTTGGATTTAGAGTTCCAAATTCATCTATCTATATAGGAGAGAACAGAGTGAAACCTAAAAATAAAAACTGCTACTGAAAATGAACGCTTCAACAAACAAGAACAAAATTCCGTGAGTCAAGTGGGATTTGTGTACCTATCGTAAACACCAAGTATCATCAAGATTGGGTGAAAAAGTATTTGCTGGTATTTCGGAAACTCGTAATTTCTTGGAAGCTTGGCAACCCTCTCAATGAAAGTCCTTTTCCACAGTCTGTGCCTAGGGGTACTTGAACAGGAAACAAACCAATAAAGACAAAACTGAGAACTCCTTTATTTTGTCAAGATTCAAAGAGCTACTACAAACCATGTTGGATTTAGAGTTCCAGATTCATCTATCTATATAGCAGAGAACAGAGTGAAACCTAAATATAAAAACTGCTACTGTAGACGAGCGCTTCAACCTAGAAGAACAAAAATTTGGTGAGCCAAGTGGGATTTGTATACCGATCATTACCACCACATATCATCAACTTTGGGTGACAAAATATTTGCTGGTATTTCGGAAACTCGTAATTTCTTGGAAGCTTGGCAACCCCTTTCAATGAAAGTGCTTTTCCACAGTCTGTGCTTAGGGCTACATGAAGCGGAAACAAATCATAGAGACAAAACTGAGAACTCCTTTACTTTGTCAAGTTTCAAAGAGCTACTACAAACCATATTGGATTTAGAGTTCCAAATTCATCTATCTATATAGGAGAGAACAGAGTGAAACCTAAATATAAAAACTGCTACTGTAGACGAACGATTCAACATAGAAGAAGAAAATTTGGTGAGCCAAGTGGGATTTGTGTACTGATCATTACCACCAAGTGTCATCAAGATTGCGTGAAAAAATATTTGCTGGTATTTCGGAAAATCGTTATTTCTTAGAAGCTTGGCAACCCAACTCAATGAAAGTGCTTTTCCACAGTCTGTTCCTAGGGCTTCTTGAAGAATAAACAAACCATAGAGACAAAACTGAGAACTCCTTTATTTTGTCAAGTTTCAAAGAGCTACTACAAACCATGTTGGATTTAGAGTTCCAAATTCATCTATCTAAATACGAGAGAACAGATTGAAACCTAAAAAAAAACTGGTACTCTAAACGAATGCTTCAACCTAGACGAACAAAATTTGGTCAGCCAATTGGGATTTGTGGAATTGTCATTACCACCACGTATCATCAAGATTGGGTGAAAAAATATTTGCTGGTAATTCGTAAACTCGTTATTTCTTAGAAGCTTGGCAACCCTTCTCAATGAAAGTGCTTTTCCACAGTCTCTGCTTAGGGCTACTTGAAGCGGGAACAAATCATAGAGACAAAACTGAGAACTCCTTTATTTTGTCAAGGTTCAAAGAGCTACCACAAACCATGTTGGATTTAGAGTTTCAAATTCATCTATCTATATAGGAGAGAACAGAGTGAAACCTAAAAATATAAACTGCTGGTGAAAACGAAGGCTTCATCATAGAAGAAAAAATTTGTTGAGTCAAGTGGGATTTGTGTACCGATCGTAAACACCAAGTATCATCATGATTGGGTGAAAAAATATTTGCTGGTATTTCGGAAACTCATAATTTCTTGAAGCTTGGCAACCCCTCTCAATGAAAAAGTGCGTATCCACCGTCTGTGCCTAGGGCTACTTGAAGAGGAAACAAACCATAGAGACAAAACAGAGAACTCCTTTATTTTGTCAAGTTTCATAGAGCCACTACAAACCATGTTGGATTTAGAGTTCCAAATTCATCTATCTTTATAGCAGAGAACAGTGAAACCTAAACATAAAAACTGCTACTGTAGAGGAACGCTTCAACCAAGAAGAACAAAATTTGGTGATCCAAGTGGGGATTTGTGAACTGATCATTACCACCAAGTATCATCAAGATTGGGTGAAAAAATATTTGCTGGTATTTTGGAAACTCGTAATTTGTTGGAACCTTGGCAACCCTTCTCAAAGAAAGTGCTTTACACAGTCACTGCTTAGGGCTACTTGAAGCGGAAACAAATCATAGAGACAAAAGTGAGAACTCCTTTACTTTGTCATGTTTCAAAGAGCTACTACAAACCATGTTGGATTTAGAGTTCCAAATTCATCTATCCATATAGGAGAGAACAGAGTGAAACCTAAATATAAAACTGCTACTGTAGACGAACGCTTCAACCTAGAAGAACATATTTGGTGAGCCAAGTGGGATTTGTGTACTGATCATTACCACCAAGTGTCATCAAGATTGCGTGAAAAAATATTTGCTGGTATTTCGGAAACTCGTTATTTCTTAGAACCTTGGCAACCCCACTCAATGAAAGTGCTTCTCCACAATCTGTTCCTAGGGGTACTTGAAGAGGAAACAAACCATAGAGACAAAACTGAGAACTCCTTTATTTTGTCAAGTTTCAAAGAGCTACTACAAACCATGTTCGATTTAGTGTTAAAAATTCATATATCTATTTTGGAGAGAACAGAGTGAAACCTAAACATAAAAACTGCTACTGTAAAACGAACGCTTCAACCTAGAAGAACAAAATTTGGTGAGCCTAGTGGGATTTGTGGACTTGTCAATACCACCACGTATCATCAAGATTGGGTAAAAAAAATATTTGCTGGTATTTCGGAAACTCGTAATTTCTTGGAAGCTTGGCAACCCCTCTCAATGAAAGTGCGTATTCACCGTCTGTGCCTAGGGCTACTTGAGGAGGAAACAAACCATAGAGACAAAACAGAGAACACCTTTATTTTGTCAAGATTCAAAGAGCCACACAAACCATGTTGGATTTAGAGTTCCAAATTCATCTATCTATATAGCAGAGAACAGTGAAACCTAAACATAAAAACTGCTACTGTAGACGAATGCTTCAACCAAGAAGAACAAAATTAGGTGATCCAAGTGGGATTTGTGAACTGATAATTACCACCAAGTATCATCAAGATTGGGTGCAAAAATATTTGCGGGTATTTCGGAAACTCGTAATTTGTTGGAACCTTGGCAACACCTCTCATGGAAAGTGCTTTTTCACAGTCACTGTTTAGGGCTACTTGAAGCAGAAACAAATCATAGAGACAAAAGTGAGAACTCCTTTACTTTGTCAAGTTTCAAAGAGCTACTACAAACCATGTTGGATTTAGAGTTCCAAATTCATCTATCTATATAGGAGAGAACAGAGTGAAACCTAAAAATATAAACTGGTACTGAAAACGAACGCTTCAACATAGAAGAAAAAAATTTGGTGAGTCACTTGGGATTTTGTACCGATCGTAACCACCAAGTATCATCAAGATTGGGTGAAAAAATATTTGCTGGTATTTCGGAAACTCGTAATTTCTTGGAAGCTTGGCAACCCCTTTCAATGAAAGTGCATATCCACCGTCTTTGCCTAGGGCTACTTGAAGATTAAACAAACCATAGAGACAAAATAGAGAACTCTTTTATTTTGTCAAGTTTCAAAGAGCCACTACAAACCATGTTGGATTTAGAGTTACAAATTCATCTATCTTTATAGCAGAGAACAGTGAAACCTAAATATAAAAACTGCAACTGTAGACGAGCGCTTCAACCTAGAAGAACAAAATTTGGTGAGCCAAGTGGGATTTGTATACCGATCATTACCACCACATATCATCAACTTTGGGTGACAAAATATTTGCTGGTATTTCGGAAACTCGTAATTTGTTGGAACCTTGGCAACCCCTCTCAAGGAAAGTGCTTTTCCACAGTCACTGCTTAGGGCTACTTGAAGCGGAAACAAATCATAGATACAAAAGTGAGAACTCCTTTACTTTTCAAGTTTCAAAAAGCTACTACATACCATGTTGGATTTAGAGTTCCAAATTCATCTATCCATATAGGAGAGAACAGAGTGAAACCTAAATATAAAAATTGCTACTGTAGACGAAAGCTTCAAGGTAGAAGAACAAAATTTGGTGAGCCAAGTGGGATTTGTGTACTAATCATCACCACCAAATATCATCAAGATTGGGTGAAAAAAATATTTGCTGGTATTTCGTAAACTCGTTATTTCTTAGAAGCTTGACAACCCCTCTCAATGAAAGGGCTTTTCCACAGTCTGTGCCTAGGGCTACTTGAAGAGGAAACAAACCATAGAGACAAAACTGAGAACTCCTTTATTTTGTCAAGTTTCAAAGAGCTACTACAAACCATACTGGATTTAGAGTTCCAAATTCATCTATCCATATGGGAGAGAACAGAGTGAAACCTAAATATAAAAACTGCTACTGTAGACGAACGCTTCAACCCAGAAGAACAAAACTTGGTGAGCCAAGTGGGATTTGTGTACTGATCATTACCACCAAGTGTCATCAAGATTGCGTGAAAAAATATTTGCTGGTATTTCGGAAACTCGTTTTTCTTAGAAGCTTGGCAACCCTCTCAATGAAAGTGCTTTCCACAGCTGTTCCTAGGGGTACTTGAAGAGGAAACAAACCATAGAGACAAAACAGAGAACTCCTTTTATTTTGTCAAGTTTCAAAGAGCTACTACAAACCATATTGGATTTAGAGTTCCAAATTCATCTATCTATATAGGAGAGAACAGAGTGAAACCTAAACATAAAAACTGCTACTGTAAACGAACGCTTCAACCTAGAAGAACAAAATTTGGTCAGCCAAGTTGGATTTGTGGACTTGTCAATACCACCACGTATCATCAAGATTGGGTAAAAAAATATTTGCTGGTATTTCGGAAACTCGTAATTTCTTGGAAGATTGGCAACCCTCTCAATGAAAATGCTTTTCCACAGTCTCTGCTAAGGGCTACTTGAAGCCGAAAACAAATCATAGAGACAAAACTGAGAACTCCTTTATTTTGTCAAGTTTCAAAGAGCTACTACAAACCATATTGGATTTAGAGTTCCAAATTCATCTATCTATATAGGAGAGAACAGAGTGAAACCGAAATATAAACACTGCTACTGTAGATGAAGGCTTCAACCTGGAAGAACAAAATTTGGTGAGCCAAGAGGAATTTGTGTACCGATCTTCACCACCAAGTATCATCAAGATTGGGTGAATAAATATTTGCTGGTAATTCCGGAAACTCGTTATTTCTTAGAAGCTTGGCAACCCCTCTCAATGAAAGTGCTTTTCCACAGTCTCTGCTTAGGGCCTACTTGAAGCGGAAACAAATCATAGAGACAAAACTGAGAACTCCTTTATTTTGTCAAGGTTCAAAGAGCCACTACAAACCATGTTGGATTTAGAGTTCCAAATTCATCTATCTTTATAGCAGAGAACAGTGAACCTAAATATAAAATCTGCTACTGTAGACGAACGCTTCAAACAAGAAGAACAAAATTTGGTGATCCAAGTGGGATTTGTGAACTGATCATTACCACCAAGTATCATCAAGATTGGGTGAAAAAATATTTGCTGGTATTTCGGAAACTCGTAATTTGTTGGAACCTTGGCAACACCTCTCAAGGAAAGTGCTTTTCCACAGTCCCTGCTTAGGGCTACTTGAAGCGGAAACAAATAATAGAGAAAAAACTGAGAACTCCTTTATTTTGTCAAGTTTCAAAGAGCTACTACAAACCATGTTGGATTTAGAGTTCCAAATTCATCTATCCATATAGGAGAGAACAGAGTGAACCTAACTATATAAATTGCTACTGTAGACGAACGCTTCAACCTAGAAGAACAAAATTTGGTGAGCCAAGTGGGATTTGTGTACTAATCATCACCACCAAGTATCATCAAGATTGGGTGAAAAAACATTTGCTGGTATTTCGGAAACTCGTAATTTCTTGGAAGCTTGGCAACCCCTTTCAATGAAAGTGCTTTTCCACAGTCTGTGCCTGGCTACTTAAAGAGGAAACAAACCATAGAGACAAACTGAGAACTCCTTTATTTTGTCAAGTTTCAAAGAGCTACTACAAACCATATTGGATTTAGAGTTCCAAATTCATCTATCCATATAGGAGAGAACAGAGTGAAACCTAAATTTAAAAACTGCTACTGTAGACGAACGCTTCAACCTAGAAGAACAAAATTTGGTGAGCCAAGTGGGATTTGTGTACTGATCATTACCACCAAGTGTCATCAAGATTGCGTGAAAAAATATTTGCTGGTATTTCGGAAACTCGTTATTTCTTAGAAGCTTGGCAACCCCACTCAATGAAAGTGCTTCTGCACAGTCTGTTCCTATGGGTACTTGAAGAGAAACAAACCATAGAGACAAAACTGAGAACTCCTTTATTTTGTGAAGTTTCAAAGAGCTACTACAAACCATGTTCGATTTAGAGTTCCAAATTCATCTATCTATATTGGAGAGAACAGAGTGAAACCTAAACATAAAAACTGCTACTGTAAACGAACGCTTCAACCTAGAAGAACAAAATTTGGTGAGCCTAGTGGGATTTGTGGACTTGTCATACCACCACGTATCATCAAGATTGGGTAAAAAAATATTTGCTGGTATTTCGGAAACTCGTAATTTCTTGGAAGCTTGGCAACCCCTCTCATTGAAAGTGCGTATCCACCGTCTGTGCCTAGTGCTACGTGAAGAGGAAACAAACCATAGAGACAAAACAGAGAACTCCTTTATTTGTCAAGTTTCAAAGAGCCACTACAAACCATGTTGGATTTAGAGTTCCAAATTCATCTATCTATATAGCAGAGAACAGTGAAACCTAAACATAAAAACTGCTACTGTAGACGAACGCTTCAACCAAGAAGAACAAAATTTCGTGATCCACGTGGGATTTGTGAACTGATCATTACCACCAAGTATCATCAAGATTGGGTGCAAAAATATTTGCTGGTATTTCGGAAACTCGTAATTTGTTGGAACCTTGGCAACACCTCTCATGGAAATTGCTTTTCAACAGTCACTGCTTAGGGCTACTTGAAGCAGAAACAAATCCTAGAGACAAAAGTGAGAACTCCTTTACTTTGTCAAGTTTCAAAGAGCTACTACAAACCATGTTGGATTTAGAGTTCCAAATTCATCTATCTATATAGGAGAGAACAGAGTGAAACTAAAAATATAAACTGGTACTGAAAACGAACGCTTCAACATAGAAGAAAAAAATTTGGTGAGTCAGGTGGGATTTGTGTACTAATCATCACCACCAAGTATCATCAAGATTGGGTGAAAAAATATTTGCTGGTGTTTCGGAAACTCGTAATATCTTGGAAGCTTGGCAACCCCTCTCAATGAAAGTGCATATCCACCGTCTTTGCCTAGGGCTACTTGAAGAGGAAACAAACCATAGAGACAAAATAGAGAACTCCTTTATTTTGTCAAGTTTCAAAGAGCCACTACAAACCATGTTGGATTTAGAGTTCCAAATTCATCTATCTTTATAGCAGAGAACAGTGAAACCTAAATATAAAAACTGCTACTGTAGACGAACGCTTCAAACAAGAAGAACAAAATATGGTGAGCCAAGTGGGATTTGTGTACCGATCATTACCACCAAGGATCATCAAGATTGGGTGAGAAAATATTTGCTGGTATTTCGGAAACTCGTAATTTCTTGGAAGCTTGTCAACCCCTCTCAATGAAAGTGCTTTTCCACAGTCTCTGCTTAGGGCTACTTGAAGAGGAAACAAACCATAGAGACAAAACTGAGAACTCCTTTATTTTGTCAAGTTTCAAAGAGCTACTACAAACCTTGTTGGATGTAGAGTCCAAATTCATCTATCTATATAAAAGAGAACAGAGAGAAACCTAAAAATAAAAACTGCTACTGTAAACGAACGCTTCAACCTAGAAGAACAAAATTTGGTGAGCCAGGTGGGATTTGTGGACTTGTCATTACCACCAAGTATCATCAAGATTGGGTGAAAAAATATTTGCTGGTATTTCGGAAACTCGTAATTTCTTGGAAGCTTGGCAACCCCTCTCAATGTAAGTGCTTTTCCACCGTTTGTGCCTGGGGCTACTTGTAGAGGAAACAACTATAGAGACAAAACTAAGAACTCCTTTATTTTGTCAAGTTTCAAAGAGCCACTACAAACCATGTTGTATTTAGAGTTCCAAATTCCTCTATCTATATACGAGAGAACAGAGTGAAACCTAAACATAAAAACTGCTACTGTAAACGAACGCTTCAACCTAGAAGAACAAAATTTCTTGAGCCAAGTGGGATTTGTGTACTAATCATTATCACCAAGTATCATCAAGACGGGGTGAAGAAATATTTGCTGGTATTTCGGAAACTCGTTTTTTCTTAGAAGTTTGGCAACCCCTCTCAATTAAAGTGCATTTCCAATGTCTGTGCTTAGGGCTACTTGAAGAGGAAACAAACCATAGAGACAAAACTGAAAACTCCTTTATTTTGTCAAGTTTCAAAGAGCTACTACAAACCATGTTTGATTTAGAGTTCCAAATTCATCTATCTATATTGCAGAGAACAGAGTGAAACCTAAATATAAGAACTGCTACTGTAGACAAACAATTCAACCTAGAAGAACAAAATTTGGTGGGCCAAGTCGGATTTGTGCACCGATCATTACCATCACGTATCATCAACCTTGGGTGAAAAAATATTTGCTGCTTTTTGGAAACTCGTTATTTCTTAGAGCTTGGCAACCCCACTCAATTGAAAGTGCTTTTCCACAGTCTGTTCCTAGGGGTACTTGAAGAGAAAACAAACCTTTGAGACAAAACTGAGAACTCGTTTTTTTTTTTCAAGTTTCAAAGAGCTACTACAAACCATGTTGGATTTAGAGTTCCAAATTCATCTATCTATATGGCAGAGAACAGAGTGAAACCTAAAAATAAAAACTACTACTGTAAACGAACGCTTCAACCTAGAAGAACAAAATTTGGTGAGCCAAGTGGGATTTGTGTACTGATCATTACCACGAAGTATCATCAAGATTGGGTGAAAAAATATTTGCTGGTATTTCGGAAACTCGTAATTTCTTAGAAGCTTGGCAACCCCTCTCAATGAAAGTGCTTTTCCACTGTCTGTGCCTAGGTCTACTTGAAGACTAAACAAAACATAGAGACAAAACTGAGACCTACTTTATTTTGACAAGTTTCAAAGAGCTACTGCAAACCATGTTGGATTTAGAGTTCCAAATTCATCTATCTCTATAGGAAATAACAGAGGGAAACCTAAATATAAAAACTGCTACAGTAGACGAACGCTTCAACCTAGAAGAAAAAAATTTGGTGAGCCAACTCTGATTTGTGTGCTGATCATTACCACCAAGTATCATCAACATTGGTTGAAAAAATATTTGCTGGTATTCGGAAACTCGTTATTTCTTAGAACCTTGACAACCCCTCTCAATGAAAGTGCTTTTCCACCGTCTGTGCCTAGGACTACTTGAAGAGGAAACAAAACATAGAGACAAAACTGAGAACTACTTTATTTTGTCAAGTTTCAAAGAGGTACTGCAAACCATGTTGGATTTAGAGTTCTAAATTCATCAATCTATATAGGAGAGAACAGAGGGAAACCTAAATATAAAAACTGCTAAGGTAAAAGAACGCTTCAACCTAGAAGAACAAAATTTGGTGAGCCAAGTGTGATTTATGGACTGAACATTACCACCAAGTATCATCAACATTGGGTGAAAAAATATTTGCTGGTATTTCGGAAACTCGTAATTTCTTGGAAGTTTGGCAACCCCTCCCAATGAAAGTGCTTTACCAACGTCTGTGCCTAGGGCTACTTGAAGAAGAAACAAATCATAGAGACAAAACTGAAAACTCCTTTACTTTGTCAGGTTTCAAAGAGCTACTACAAACCATATTGGATTTAGAGTTCCAAATTCATCTATCTATATAGGAGAGAACAGAGTGAAACCTATATATAAAAACTGCTACTGTATACGAACGCTTCAACCTAGAAGAACAAAATTTGGTGAGCCAAGTGGGATTTGTGTACCGATCATTACCACCAATTGTTATCAAGATTGCGTGAAAAAATATTTGCTGGTATTTCGGAAACTCGTTATTTCTTAGAAGCTTGGCAAACCCACTCAATGAAAGTGCTTTTCCACAGTCAGTTCCTAGGGGTACTTGACGAAAAAACAAACCATAGAGACAAAACTGAGAACTCCTTTATTTTGTCAAGTTTCAAAGAGCTACTACAAACCATGTTGGATTTAGAGTTCCAAATTCATCTATCTATATAAAAGGGAACAGAGTGAAACCTAAAAATAAAAACTGCTACTGTAAACGAACGCTTCAACCTAGAAGAACAAAATTTGGTGAGCCAATTGGGATTTGTGGACTTGTCTTTACCATAATGTATCATCAAGATTGGGTGAAAAAATATTTGCTGGTATTTCGGATACTCGTAATTTATTGGAATCTTGGCAACCCCTCTCAATTTAAGTGCTTTTCCACCGTTTGTGCCTGGGGCTAATTGAAGAGGAAACAAACCATAGAGACAAAACTGAGAACTCCTTTATTTTGTCAAGTTTTAAAGAGCCACTACAAACCATGTTGGAATTAGAGTTCCAAATTCATCTATCTATATACGACAGAACAGAGTGAAACCTAAACATAAAAATGCTACTGTAGTCGAACACTTCAACCTAGAAGAACAAAATTTGGTGAGCCAAGTGGGATTTGTGTACTGATCATTACCACGAAGTATCATCAAGATTGGGTGAAAAAATATTTGCAGGTGTTTCGGAAACTCGTAATTTCTTGGAAGGGTGGAAACCCCTCTCAATGAATGTGCTTTTCCACAGTCACTGCTTAGGGCTACTTGAAGAGGAAACAAATCATATAGACAAAACTGAGAACTCTTTTATTTTGTCAAGTTTCAAAGAGCTACTACAAACCATGTTGGATTTAGAGTTCCAAATTCATCTATCTATATAGCAGAGAACAGAGTGAAACCTAAAAATAAAAACTGCTACTGTAAACGAACGCTTCAACCTAGAAGAACAAAATTTGGTGAGCCAAGTGGGATTTGTGGACTTGTCCTTACCTCCAAGTATCATAAAGATTGTGTGAAAAAATATTTGCTGGTATTTCATAAACTCGTTATTTCTTAGAAGCTTGGCAACCCCTCTCAATGAAAGTGCTTTTCCACAGTCTGTGCCAGGGCTACTTGAAGAGGAAACAAACCATAGAGACAAACCTGAGAACTCCTTTATTTTGTCAATTTTCAAAGAACTACTACAAACCATGTTGGATTTAGAGTTCCAAATTCATCTATCTCTATAGGAGAGAACAGAGGGAAACCTAAATATAAAAACAGCTACAGTAGACGAACGCTTCAACCTAGAAGAACAAAATTTGGTGAGCCAAGTGGGATTTGTGTACTGATCATTACCACCAAGTATCATCAACATTGGGTGAAAAAATATTTGCTGGTATTTCGGAAACTCGTTTTTTCTTAGAAGTTTGGCAACCCCTCTCAATGAAAGTGCTTTTCCAACGTCTGTGTCTAATGATACTTGAAGAGGAAACAATCCATAGAGACAAAACTGAGAACTCCTTTATTTTGTCAAGTTTCAAAGAGCTACTACAAACCATGTTGGATTTAGAGTTCCAAATTCATCTATCTATATAGCAGAGAACAGAGTGAAACCTAAATATAAAAACTGCTACTGTAGACGAACGCTTCAACCTAGAAGAACAAAATTTGGTGAGCCAAGTGGGATTTTTGTACTGATCATTACCACCAAGTATCATCAACATTGGCTGAAAAAATATTTGCTGGTATTTCAAAAGCTCGTTATTTCTTAGAAGCTTGGCAACCCCACTCAATGAAAGTGCTTTTCACCGTCTGTGCTTAGGGTTACTTGAAGAGGAAACAAACCATAGAGACAAAACTGAAAACTCCTTTATTTTGTCATGTTTCAAAGAGCTACTACAAACCATGATGGATTTACAGTTCCAAATTCATCTATCTATATAGCAGAGAAAAGAGTGAAACCTAAATATAAAAACTGCTACTGTAGACGAACGCTTCAAACTAGAAGAACAAAATTTGGTGAGCCAAGTGGGATTTGTGTACCGATCATTACCACCAATTGTCATCAAGATTGGGTGAAAAAATATTTGCTTGTATTTAGGAAACTCGTTATTTCTTAGAAGCTTGGTAACCCCACTCAATGAAAGTGCTTTTCCACAGTCTGTTCCTAGGGGTACTCCACGAGGAAACAAACCATAGAGACAAACCTGAGAACTCCTTTATTTTTTGAAGTTTCAAAGAGCTACTACAAACCATGTTGGATTTAGAGTTCAAAATTCATCTATCTATATAAAAGAGAACAGAGTGAAACCTAAAAATAAAAACTGCTACTGTAAACGAACGCTTCAACCTAGAAGAACAAAATTTGGTGAGCCAAGTGGGATTTGTGGACTTGTCATTACCACAACGTATCATCAAGATTGGGTTAAAAAAATATTTGCTGGTATTTCGGATACTCGTAATTTCTTGGAAGCTTGGCAACCCTCTCAATTTAAGTGCTTTTCCACAGTCTCTGATTAGGGCTACTAGAAGCAGAAACAAATCATAGAGACAAAACTGAGACTCCTTTATTTTGTCAAGTTTCAAAGAGCTACTACAAACCATATTGGATTTAGAGTTCCAAATTCATCTATCTATATAGGAGAGAACAGAGTAAAACCTAAATACAAAAACTGCTACTGTAGACGAACACTTCAACCTAGAAGAACAAAATTTGGTGAGCCAAGTGGGATTTGTGTAACGATCTAAACCACCAAGTATCATCGAGATTGAGTGAAAAAATATTTGCTGGTAATTCGGAAACTCGTTATTTCTTAGAAGCTTGGCAACCCCTCTCAATGAAAGTGCTTTTCCACCATTTGTGCCTGGGGCTACTTGAAGTGGAAACAAACCATAGAGAAAAAACTGAGAACTCCTTTATTTTGTCAAGTTTCAAAGAGACACTACAAACCATTTTGGATTTAGAGTTCCAAATTCATCTATCTATATATGACAGAACAGAGTGAAACCTAAATATAAAAATGCTACTTTGGACGAACGCTTCAACCTAGAAGAACAAAATTTGGTGAGCCAAGTGGGATTTGTGTACTGATCATTACCACCAAGTATCATCAAGATTGGGTGAAAAAATATTTGCAGGTATTTCGGAAACTCGTAATTTCTGCGAAGGTTTGAAACCCCTCTCAATGAATGTGCTTTTCCACAGTCACTGCCTAGGGCTACTTGAAGCGGAAACAAATCATAGAGACAAAACTGAGAACTCCTTTATTTTGTCAAGTTTCAAAGAGCTACTACAAACCATGATGGATTTAGAGTTCCAAATTCATCTATCTATATAGGAGAGAACAGAGTGAAACCTAAATATAAAAATTGCTACTGTAGACGAACGCTTCAACCTAGCAAAATAAAATTTGGTGAGCCAAGTGGAATTTGTGTACTGATCATCACCACCAAGTATCATCAAGATTGGGTGAAAAAATATTTGCTGGTATTTCAGAAACTCGTTATTTCTTAGAAGCTTGGCAACCCCACTCAATGAAAGTGCTTTTCCACAGTCTGTTCCTAGGGGTACTTGAAGTGGAAACAAACCATAGACACAAAACTGAGAACTCCTTTATTTTGTCAAGTTTCAAAGAGCTACTACAAACCATGTTGAATTTAGAGTTCCAAATTCATCTATCTATATAGGAAAGAACAGAGTAAAACCTAACAATAAAAACTGCTACTGTAGACGAACGCTTCAACCTAGAAGAACAAAATTTGGTGAGCCAAGTGGGATTTGTGGACTTGTCATTACCACAACGTATCATCAAGATTGGGTTAAAAAAATATTTGCTGGTATTTCGGATACTCGTAATTTCTTGGAAGCTTGGCAACCCTCTCAATTTAAGTGCTTTTCCACAGTCTCTGATTAGGGCTACTAGAAGCAGAAACAAATCATAGAGACAAAACTGAGACTCCTTTATTTTGTCAAGTTTCAAAGAGCTACTACAAACCATATTGGATTTAGAGTTCCAAATTCATCTATCTATATAGGAGAGAACAGAGTAAAACCTAAATACAAAAACTGCTACTGTAGACGAACACTTCAACCTAGAAGAACAAAATTTGGTGAGCCAAGTGGGATTTGTGTAACGATCTAAACCACCAAGTATCATCGAGATTGAGTGAAAAAATATTTGCTGGTAATTCGGAAACTCGTTATTTCTTAGAAGCTTGGCAACCCCTCTCAATGAAAGTGCTTTTCCACCATTTGTGCCTGGGGCTACTTGAAGTGGAAACAAACCATAGAGAAAAAACTGAGAACTCCTTTATTTTGTCAAGTTTCAAAGAGACACTACAAACCATTTTGGATTTAGAGTTCCAAATTCATCTATCTATATATGACAGAACAGAGTGAAACCTAAACATAAAAATGCTACTTTGGACGAACGCTTCAACCTAGAAGAACAAAATTTGGTGAGCCAAGTGGGATTTGTGTACTGATCATTACCACCAAGTATCATCAAGATTGGGTGAAAAAATATTTGCAGGTATTTCGGAAACTCGTAATTTCTGCGAAGGTTTGAAACCCCTCTCAATGAATGTGCTTTTCCACAGTCACTGCCTAGGGCTACTTGAAGCGGAAACAAATCATAGAGAAAAAACTGAGAACTCCTTTATTTTGTCAAGTTTCAAAGAGCTACTACAAACCATGATGGATTTAGAGTTCCAAATTCATCTATCTATATAGGAGAGAACAGAGTGAAACCTAAATATAAAAATTGCTACTGTAGACGAACGCTTCAACCTAGCAAAATAAAATTTGGTGAGCCAAGTGGAATTTGTGTACTGATCATCACCACCAAGTATCATCAAGATTGGGTGAAAAAATATTTGCTGGTATTTCAGAAACTCGTTATTTCTTAGAAGCTTGGCAACCCCACTCAATGAAAGTGCTTTTCCACAGTCTGTTCCTAGGGGTACTTGAAGTGGAAACAAACCATAGACACAAAACTGAGAACTCCTTTATTTTGTCAAGTTTCAAAGAGCTACTACAAACCATGTTGAATTTAGAGTTCCAAATTCATCTATCTATATAGGAAAGAACAGAGTAAAACCTAACAATAAAAACTGCTACTGTAGACGAATGCTTCAACCTAGAAGAACAAAAATGGTGAGCCAAGTGGGATTTGTGTACTTGTCCTTACCACCAAGTATCATCAAGATTGGGTGAAAAAATATTTGCTGGTATTTCAGAAACTCGTTATTTCTTAGAAGCTTGGAAACCCCTCTCAGGAAAAGTGCTTTTCCACAGTCTGTGCGAGGGATACGTGAAGAGGAAACAAACCATAGGGACAAAACTGAGAACTCCTTTATTTTGTCAAGTTTCAAAGAGCTACTACAAACCATATTGGATTTAGAGTTCCAAATTCATCTATCTATATAGCAGAGAACAGAGTGAAACCTAAAAATAAAAACTGCTACTGAAAACAAACGCATCAACCTAGAAGAACAAAATTTGGTGAGTCAAGAGGGATTTGTGTAACGATCTTCACCACCAAGAATCATCGAGATTGAGTGAAAAAATATTTGCTGGTAATTCGGAAACTCGTTATTTCTTTGAAGCTTGGCAACCCCTCTCAGTGAAAGTGCTTTTCCACCATTTGTGCCTGGGGCTACTTGAAGTGGAAACAAACCATAGAGAAAAAACTGAGAACACCTTTATTTTGTCAAGTTTCAAAGAGACACTACAAACCATTTTGGATTTAGAGTTCCAAATTCACCTATCTATATATGACAGAACAGAATGAAACCTAAACATAAAAATGCTACTTTGGACGAACGCTTCAACCTAGAAGAACAAAATTTGGTGAGCCAAGTGGGATTTGTGTACTGATCATTACCACCAAGTATCATCAAGATTGGGTGAAAAAATATTTGCAGGTATTTCGGAAACTCGTAATTTCTGGGAAGGTTTGAAACCCCTCTCAATGAATGTGCTTTTCCACAGTCACTGCCTAGGGCTACTTGAAGCGGAAACAAATCATAGAGACAAAACTGAGAACTCTTTTATTTTGTCAAGTTTCAAAGATCTACTACAAACCATGATGGATTTAGAGTTCCAAATTCATCTATCTATATAGGAGAGAACAGAGTGAAACCTAAATATAAAAATTGCTACTGTAGACGAACGCTTCAACCTAGCAGAATAAAATTTGGTGAGCCAAGTGTAATTTGTGTACTGATCATCACCACCAAGTATCATCAAGATTGGGTGAAAAAATATTTGCTGGTATTTCGGAAACTCGTTATTTCTTAGAAGCTTGGCAACCCCACTCAATGAAAGTGCTTTTCCACAGTCTGTTCCTAGGGGTATTTGAAGAGGTAACAAACCATAGACACAAAACTGAGAACTCCTTTATTTTGTCAAGTTTCAAAGAGCTACTACAAACCATGTTGAATTTAGAGTTCCAAATTCATCTATCTATATAGGAAAGAACAGAGTAAACCTAACAATAAAAACTGCTACTGTAGACGAATGCTTCAACCTAGAAGAACAAAAATGGTGAGCCAAGTGGGATTTGTGTACTTGTCCTTACCACCAAGTATCATCAAGATTGGGTGAAAAAATATTTGCTGGTATTTCAGAAACTCGTTATTTCTTAGACGCTTGGAAACCCCTCTCAAGAAAAGTGCTTTTCCACAGTCTGTGCGAGGGATACGTGAAGAGGAAACAAACCATAGGGACAAAACTGAGAACTCCTTTATTTTGTCAAGTTTCAAAGAGCTACTACAAACCATGTTGGATTTAGAGTTCCAAATTCATCTATCTATATAGCAGAGAACAGAGTGAAACCTAAAAATAAAAACTGCTACTGAAAACGAACGCATCAACCTAGAAGAACAAAATTTGGTGAGTCAAGTGGGATTTGTGTACCGATCATTACTACCAAGTATCATCAAGATTGGGTGAAAAAATATTTGCTGGTATTTCGGAAACTCGTAATTTCTTGGAAGCTTGGGAACCCCTCTCAATGAAAGTGCTTTTCCCCCATTTGTGCCTGGGGCTACTTGAAGTGGAAACAAACCATAGAGAAAAAACTGAGAACTCCTTTATTTTGTCAAGTTTCAAAGAGCCACTACAAACCATGTTGGATTTAGAGTTCCAAATTAATCTATCTATAAATGAGAGAACAAAGTGAAACCTAAACATAAAAAATGTTACTGTAGACGAACGCTTCAACCTAGAAGAACAAAATTTGGTGAGCCAAGTGCGATTTGGGTAGTGATTATTATCACCAAGTATCATCAAGATTGGTTGAAAAAATATTTGCTGGTATTTCGGAAACTCGAAATTTCGTGGAAGCTTGGCAACCCCTCTCAATGAATGTACTTTCCCACAGTCACTGCTTAGGGCTACTTGAAGCGGAAACAAATCATAGAGACAAAATTGAGACCTCCTTTATTTTGTCAAGTTTGAAAGAGCTACTACAAACCTTGTTGGATTTAGAGTTCCAAATTCATCTATCTATATAGGAGAGAACAGAGTGAAACCTAAATAGAAAAATTGCTACTGTAGACGAACGCTTCAACCTAGCAGAAAAAAATTTGGTGAGCCAAGTGGAATTTGTGTACTGATCACTACCACCAAGTATCATCAAGATTGGGTGAAAAAATATTTGCTGGTATTTCGGAAACTCGTTATTTCTTAGAAGCTTGGAAACCCCACTCAATGAATGTGCTTTTCCACCGTCTGTGCTTAGGGCTACTTGAAGAGGAAACAAACCATAGAGACAAAACTGAAAACTCCTTTATTTTGTCATGTTTCAAAGAGCTACTACAAAGCATGTTGGATTTAGAGTTCCAAATTCATCTATCTATATAGCAGAGAAAAGAGTGAAACCTAAATATAAAAACTGCTACTGTAGACGAACGCTTCAACCTAGAAGAACAAAATTTGGTGAGCCAAGTGGTATTTGTGTACCGATCATTACCACCATGTATCATCAATCTTGGGTGACAAAATATTTGCTGGTATTTCGGAAACTCGTAATTTCCTGGAAGCTTGGCAACCCCTTTCAATGAAAGTGCTTTTCCACAGTCTCTGCTTAGGGCTACATGAAGCGGAAACAAATCATAGAGACAAAACTGAGAACTCCTTTACTTTGTCAAGTTTCAAAGAGCTACTACAAACCATATTGGATTTAGAGTTCCAAATTCATCTATCTATATAGGAGAGAATAGAGTGAAACCTAAATATAAAAACTGCTACAGTAGACGAATGCTTCAACCTAGAAGAACAAAATTTGGTGAGCCAAGTGGGATTTGTGTACTGATCATTACAACCAATTGTCATCAAGAATGCGTGAAAAAAATATTTGCTGGTATTTCGGAAACTCGTTATTTCTTAGAAGCTTGGAAACCCCACTCAATGAAAGTGCTTTTCCACAGTCTATTCCTAGGGGTACTTGACGAGGAAACAAACCATAGAGACAAAACTGTGAACTCCTTATTTGGTCAAGTTTCAAAGAGCTACTACAAACCATATTGGATTTAGAGTTCCCAATTCATCTATCTATATAGGAGAGAAGAGAGTGAAACCTAAAAATAAAAACTGCTACTGTAAACGAACGCTTCAACCTAGAAGAACAAAATTTGGTGAGCCAAGTGGGATTTGTGGACTTGTCATTACCACCACGTATCATCAAGATTGTTTGAAAAAATATTTGCTGGTATTTCGGAAACTAGTAATTTCTTGGAAGCTTGGCAACCGCTCTCAATTTAACTGCTTTTCCACAGTCTCTGCTTAGGGCTACTTGAAGCGGAAACAAATCATAGAGACAAAACTGAGAACTCCTTTATTTTGACAAGTTTCAAAGAGCTACTACAAACCATCTTGGATTTAGAGTTCCAAATTCATCTATCTATATAGGAGAAAACAGAGTGAAACCTAAATATAAAAACTGCTACTGTAGACGAACACTTCAACCTAGAAGAACAAAATTTGGTGGGCCAAGTGGGATTTGTGGACTTGTCATTACCACCAAGTATCATCAAGATTGGGTGAAAAAATATTTGCTGGTATTTCAGAAACTCGTAATTTCTTGGAAGCTTGGCAAATCCTCTCAATGAAAGTGCTTTTCCACCGTTTGTGCCTGGGGCTACTTGTACAGGAAACAAACTATAGAGACAAAACTAAGAACTCCTTTATTTTGTCAAGTTTCAAAGAGCCACTACAAACCATGTTGGATTTAGAGTTCCGAATTCATCTATCTATATACGAGAGAACAGAGTGAACCGAATCATAAAAACTGCTACTGTAAACGAACGCTTCAACATAGAAGAACAAAATTTGGTGAGCCAAGTGGGATTTGTGTACTGATCATTACCACCAATTATCATCAAGACAGGGTGAAAAAATATTTGCTGGTATTTCGGAAAATCGTAATTTCTTGGAAGCTTGGCAACCCCTCTCAGTGAAAGTGCTTTTCCACAGTCTGTGCCTAGGACTACTTGAACAGGAAACAAAACATAGAGACAAAACTGAGAACTACATTATTTTGTTAAGTTTCAAAGAGCTACTACAAACCATGTTGGATTTAGAGTTCCAAATTCATCTATCTCTATAGGAGAGAACAGAGGGAAACCTAAATATAAAAACAGCTACAGTAGACGAACGCTTCAACCTAGAAGAACAAAATTTGGTGAGCCAACTGGGATTTGTGTATTGATCATTACCACCAAGTATCATCAACATTGGGTGAAAAAATATTTGCTGGTATTTCGGAAACTCGTTACTTCTTAGAAGATTGGCAACCACTCTCAATGAAAGTGCTTTTCCACAGTCTGTGCCTAGGACTACTAAAAGAGGAAACAAAACATAGAGACAAAACTGAGAACTACTTTATTTTGTCAAGTTTCAAAGAGCTACTGCAAACCATATTGGATTTAGAGTTCCAAATTCATCTATCTATTTAGGAGAGAACAAAGTGAAACCTAAATATAAAAACTGCTACTGTAGACGAACGCTTCAACCTAGAAGAACAAAATTTGGTGAGCCAAGTTGGATTTGTGGACCGCTCATCACCACCAAGTATCATCCAGATTGGGTGAAAAAATATTTGCTGGTATTTCAGAAACTAGTTTTTTCTTAGAAGCTTGGCAACCCCTCTCAATGAAAGTGCTTTTCCACAGTCTGTGCCTAGGGCTACTTGAAGCGGAACCAAACCATACAGACAAAACTGAGAACTCCTTTATTTTGTCAAGTTTCAAAGAGCCACTACAAACCATGTTGGATTTAGAGTTCCAAATTCATCTATCTATATAGCAGAGAACAGAGTGAAACCTAAAAACAAAAACTGCTACTGAAAACGAGCGCTTCAACATAGAAGAACAAAATTTGGTGAGTCAAGTGTGATTTGTGTACCGATCGTAAACCCCAAGTATCATCAAGATTGGGGAAAAAATATTTGCTGGTATTTCGGAAACTCGTTTTTTCTGAGAAGATTGGCAACCACTCTCAATGAAAGTGCTTTTCCACAGTCTCTGCTTAGGGCTACATGAAGCGGAAAAAAATCATAGAGAAAAAACTGAGAACTCCTTTATTTTGGCAAGTTTCAAAGAGCTACTGCAAACCATGTTGGATTTAGAGTTCCAAATTCATCTATCTCTATAGGAGAGAACAGAGTGAAACCTAAAATTAAAAACTGCTACTGTAAACGAACGCTTCCACCTAAATGAAGAAAATTTGGTGAGCCAACTGGGATTTGAGTACTGATCATTAGCCCCAATTATCATCAACATTGGGTGAAAAAATATTTCCTGGTATTTCGGAAACTCGTTATTTCTTAGAAGTTTGGCAACCCCTCTCAATGAAAGTGCTTTTCCACAGTCTGTGCCTAGGGCGACTTGATGAGGAAACAAACCATAGAGGCAAAACTGAGAACTCTTTTACTTTGTCAAGTTTCAAAGAGCTATTACACACCATGTTGGATTTAGAGTTCCAAATTCATCTATCTATATAGGAGAGAACAGAGTGAATCCTAAAAATAAAAACTGCTACTGTAAACGAACGCTTCAACCTAGAAGAAGAAAATTTGGTGAGCCAAGTGGGATTTGTGGACTTGTCATTACCGCCACGTATCATCAATATTGGGTGAAAAAATACTTGCTGCTATTTCGGAAACTTGTAATTTCTTAGAAGCTTGGCAACCCCTCTCAATGAAAGTGCTTTCCCACAGTCTCTGCTTAGGGCTACATGATGCGGAAACAAATCATAGAGACAAAACTGAGAACTCCTTTATTTTGTCAAGTTTCAAAGAGCTAATACACACCATGTTGGTTTTAGAGTTCCAAATTCATCTATCTATATAGGAGAGAACAGAGTGAAACCTAAATATTAAAATTGCTACTGTAGACGAACGCTTTAAAGTAGAAGAACAAAATTTGGTGAGCCAAGTGGGATTTGTGTACAGATCATTACCACCAAGTATCATCCACATTGGGTGAAAAAATATCTGCTGGTATTTCGGAAACTCGTTATTTCTTAGAAACTTGGCAACCCCTCTAAATGAAAGTGCTTTTCCATAGTCTGTGCCTAGTTCTATTGGAAGAGGAAACAATTCATAGAGACAGAACTGAGAACTCCTTTATTTTCTCAAGTTTCAAAGAGCTACTACAAACCATGTTGGATTTAGAGTTCCAAATTCATCTATCTATATAGGAGGGAACAGAGTGAAACCTAAATATAAAAACTGCTACTGTAGACGAACGCTTCAACTTGGAAGAACAAAATTTGGTGAGCCAAGTGGGATTTGTGTACTGATCATTTCCACCAGTATCATCAAAATTGGGTGAAAAAATATTTGCTGGTATTTCGGAAACTCTTAATTTCTTAGAAGCTAGGAAACCCCTCTCAATGAAAGTGCTTTTCCACAGTCAGTGCCTAGGGCTAGTTATAGAGGAAACAATTCATAGAGACAAAACTGAGACCTCCTTTATTTTGTCTAGTATCAAAGAGGTACTACAAACCATGTTGGATTTAGAGTTCCAAATTCATCTATCTATATAGGAGGGAACAGAGTGAAACCTAAAAATAAAAACTGCTACTGTAAACGAACGCTGCAACCTAGAAGAACACTATTTAGTAAGCCAAGTGTGATTTGTGTACTTGTCATTACCACCACGCATCATCAACATTGGGTGAAAAAATATTTGCTGGTATTTCGGAAACTGGTAATTTCTTGGAAGCTTGGTAACCCCTTTCAATGAAAGTGCTTTTCCACAGTCTCTGCTTAGGGCTACATGAAGCAGAAAAAAATCATAGAGACAAAACTGAGAACTCCTTTATTTTGTCAAGTTTCAAAGAGCTACTACAAACCATGTTGGATTTAGAGTTCCAAATTCATCTATCTATATAGGAGAGAACAGAGTGAAAATTAAAAAAATAAACTGCTCCTGAAAACGAACGCTTCATCCTAGAAGAAGAAAATTTGGTGAGTCAAGTGGGGTTTGTGTACCAATCATTACCACCACGTATCATCAAGATTGGGTGAAGAAATATTTGCTGGTATTTCGGAAACTCGTAATTTCTTAGAAGCTTGGCAACCCCTCTCAATGAAAGTGCTTTCCCACAGTCTCTGCTTAGGGCTACATGAAGTGGAAACAAATCATAGAGACAAAACTGAGAACTCCTTTATTTTGTCAAGTTTCAAAGAACTACTACAAAACATGTTGGATTTAGAATTTCAAATTCATCTATCTATATAGGAGAGAACAGAAAAAACCTAAATATAAAAACTGCCACTGTAAACGAACGCTTCAACCTAGAAGAACAAAATTTGGTGAGCCAAGTGGGAATTGTGTTCCAAAAACTACCACCAAGTATCATCAAGATTGGGTGAAGAAATATTTGCTGGTATTTCAGAAACTCGTTATTTCTTAGAAGCTTGGCAACCCCTCTCAATGAAAGTGCTTTTCCACAGTCTGTGCCTAGGGCGACTTGAAGAGGAAACAAACCATTGAGACAAAATTGAGAACTCCTTTACATTGTCAAGTTTCAAAGAGCTTTTAAACACCATGTTGGATTTAGAGTTCCAAATTCATCTATCTATATAGGAGAGAACAGAGTAAAACCTAAAAATAAAAACTGCTACTGTAAACGAACGCTTCAACCTAGGAGAACAAAATTTGGCGAGCCAATTGGGATATGTGTAACGATCATTACCACCAAGTATCATCAAGATTGGGTGAAAAATATTTGCTGGTATTTCAGAAACTCCTTATATCTTAGAAGCTTGGCAACCCCTCTCATTTAAAGTGCTTTTCCACAGTCTGTGCCTAGGGCGACTTGAAGAGGTAACAAACCATAGAGACAAAACTGAGAACTCCTTTACTTTGTCAAGTTTCAAAGAGCTATTACACACCATGTTGGACTTAGAGTTCCAAATTCATCTATCTATGTAGGAGAGAACAGAGTGATACCCAAATATAAAAACTGCTACTGTAGACGAACGCTTCATGAAGAAGAACAACATTTGGTGAGCCAAGTGGGATTTGTGTACTGATCATTACCACCAAGTATGATCAACATTGGGTGAAAAAATATTTGCTGGTATTTCGGAAACTCGTTATTTCTTAGAAGCTTGGCAACCCCTCTCAATGAAAGTGCTTTTCCACAGTCTGTGCCTAGGTATACTTGAAGAAGAAACAAACCATAGAGACAAAACTGAGAACTCCTATATTTTGTCAACTTTCAAAGAGCTACTACAAACCATGTTGAATTTAGAGTTCTAAATTCATTTATCTATATAACAGAGAACAGAGTGATACCTAAAAATATAAACTGCTACTGTAAATGAACGCTTCAACATAGAAGAACAAATTTGGTGAGTCAAGTAGGATTTGTGTACCAATCATTACCAACAAGTATCATCAAGATTGGGTGAAAAAATATTTGCTGGTATTTCGGAAACACTTTATTTCTTCGAAGCTTGGCAACCCCTCTCAATGAAAGTGGTTTTCCACAGTCTGTGCCTAGGACTACTTGAAGTGGAAACAAACCATAGAGAAAAAACAGAGAACTCCTTTATTTTGTCAACTTTCAAAGAGCTACTACAAACCATGTTGGATTTAGAGTTCCAAATTCATCTATCTATATAGGAGAGAACAGAGTGAAACCTAAAAATAAAAACTGGTACTGTAAACGAACGCTGCAACCTAGAAGAACAAAATTTGGTGAGCCAAGTGGAAATTGTGTCCTTGTCATTACCACCACGTATCATCAATCTTGGGTGACAAAACATTTGCTGGTATTTCGGAAACTCGTAATTTCTTGGAAGCTTGGCAACCCCTCTCAATGAAAGTGCTTTTCCACAGTCTCTGCATAGGGCTATATGAAGCAGAAACAAATCATAGAGACAAAACTGAGAAATCCTTTATTTTGTCAAGTTTCAAAGAGCTACTACAAACCATATTGGATTATAGTTCCAAATTCATCTATCTATATAAGAGAGAACAGAGGGAACCTAAAAATATAAACTGCTACTGTAAAGGAACGCGTCAACCTAGAAGAACAGAATTTGGTGAGTCAAGTGGGATTTGTGTAGCGATCATCACCACCAAGTATCATCAAGATTGGGTGAAAAAATATTTGCTGGTATTTCGGAAACTCGTTATTTCTTAAAAGCTTGGCAACCCCTCTCAATAAAAGTGCTTTTCCACAGTGTGTGCCCAGGGCGACTTGAAGTGGAAACAAATCATAGAGACAAAACTGAGAACTCCTTTATTTTGTCAACTTTCAAAGAGCTACTGCAAACCATGTATGATTTAGAGATCCAACTTCATCTATCTCTATAGGAGAGAACAGAGTGAAACCTAAAAATAAAAACTGCTACTGTAAACGAACTCTTCCACCTAGATGAACAAAATTTGGTGAGTCAAGTGGGATTTGTGTACCGATCATTACTACCAAGTATCATCAAGATTGGGTGAAAAAATATTTGCTGGTATTTCGGAAACTCGTTATTTCTTAAAAGCTTGGCAACCCCTCAATGAAAGTGCTTTTCCACAGTCTGTGCCTAGGACTACTTGAAGAGGAAACAAAACATAGAGACAAAATTGAAAACTACTTTATTTTGTCAAGTTTCAAAGAGCTACTGCAAACCATGTTGGATTTAGAGTTCCAAATTCATCTATCTATATAGGAGAGAACAGAGTGAAACCTAAATATAAAAACTGCTACAGTAAGCGAACGCTTCAACCTAGAAGAACAAAATTTGGAGAGCCAAGTGGGATTTGTTCACCGATCATCACCACCAAGTATCATCAAGTTTCGGTGAAAAAATATTTGCTGGTATTTCGGAAACCCGTTATTTCTTAGAAGCTTGGCAACCCCTCTCAATGAAAGTGCTTTTCCACCGTTTGTGCCTGGGGCTACTTGAAGACGAAACAAAGCATAGAGCCAAAACTAAGAACTCCTTTATATTGTCAGGTTTCAAAAAGCCATTACAAACCATGTTGTATTTAGAGTTCCAAATTCATCTATCAATATACGAGAGAACAGAGTGAAACCTAAACATAAAAACTGCTGGTGTATACGAACACTTCAACCTAGAAGAACAAAATTTGGTGAGCCAAATGGGATTTGTGTACTGATCATTACCACCAAGTATCATCAAGATTGGGTGAAAAAATATTTGCTGGTATTTCGGAAACTCGTAATTTCTTGGAAGCTTGGCAACTGCTCTCAATGAAAGTGCTTTTCCACAGTCACTGCTTAGGGCTACTTGAAGCGGAAACAAATCATAGACACAAAACTGAGAACTCCTTCATTTTGTCAAGTTTCAATGAGCTACTACAAACCATGTTGGATTTAGAGTTCCAAATTCATCTATATATAGGAGAGAACAGAGTGAAACCTAAATATAAAAATTGCTACTGTAGACGAACGCTTCAACCTAGAAGAACAAAATTTGGTGAACCAAGTAGGATTTGTGTACCGATCTTCACCACCAAGTATCATCAAGATTGGGTGAAAAAATATTTCCTGGTATTTAGGAAACTCGTTATTTCTTAGAAGCTTGGCAAACCCTCTCAATGAAAGTGCTTTTCCACAGTCTGTGCCTAGGGCTACTTGAAGAGGAAACAAACCATAGAGACAAAACTGAGAACTCCTTTATTATGTCAAGTTTAAAAGAGCTAGTATAAACCATAGTGGGATATAGAGTTCCAAATTCATCTATCTATATATGAGAGAACAGAGTGAAACCTAAAAATGAAAACTGGTACTGTAAACGAACGCTGCAACCTAGAAGAACAAAATTTGGTGAGCCAAGTAGAATTTATGTACTTGTCATTACCACCACGTATCATCAACATTGGGTGAAAAAATATTTGCTGGTATTTCGGAAACTCGTAATTTCTTGCAAGCGTGGCAACCCCTTTCAATGAAAGTGCTTTTCCACAGTCTCTGCTTAGGGCTATATGAAGCATAAACAAATCATGGAGACAAAACTGAGAACTCCTTTATTTTACCAAGTTTCAAAAAGCTATTACACACCATGTTGGATTTAGAGTTCCAAATTCATCTATCTATATGGGAGAGAAGAGAGGGAACCTAAAAATATAAACTGCTACTGTAAACGAACGCTTCAACCTAGAAGAACAAAATTTGGTGAGTCAAGTAGGGTTTGTGTACCGATCATTAACACCAAGTATCATCAAGATTGGTTGAAAAAATATTTTCTGATATTTCGGAAACTCTTTATTTCTTAGAAGCTTGGCAACCCCTCTCAATGAAAGTGCTTTTCCACAGTTTGTGCCTGGGGCTACTTGAAGAGTAAACAAACCATAGAGACAAAACTGAGAACTTCTTTAATTTGTCAAGTTTCAAAGAGCTACTAAAAACCATGTTGGATTTAGAGTTTCAAATTCATCCATCTATATAGGAGAGAACAGAGAGAAACCTAAATTAAAAACTGCCACTGTAAACGAACGCTTCAACCTAGAAGAACAAAATTTGGTGAGCCAAGTGGGATTTGTGTTCCAATCACTATCACCAAGTATCATCAAGATTGGGTGAAGAAATATTTGCTGGTATTTCAGAAACTCGTTATTTCTTAGAAGCTTGGGAACCCCTCTCAATGAAAGTGCTTTTCCACAGTCTGTGCATAGGGCTACTTGAAGAGGAAACAAACCATAGAGACAAAACTGAGAACTCCTTTACTGTGTCAAGTTTCAAAGAGCTATTACACACCATGTTGGATTTAGAGTTCCAAATTCATCTATCTATGTAGGAGAGAACAGAGTGAAACCTAAATATAAAAACTGCTACTGTACACATACGCTTAAACCCAGAAGAACAAAATTTGGTGAGCCAAGTGGGATTTTTGTACCGATCATTACCACCAAGTATCATCAAGATTGGGTGAATAAATGTTTGCTGGTATTTCGGAAACTCGTTATTTTTTAAAAGCTTGGCAACCCCTCTCAATGAAAGTGCTTTTCCACAGTCTGTGCCTAGGGCGACTTGAAGAGGAAACAAACCATTGAGACAAAATTGAGAACTCCTTTACTTTGTCAAGTTTCAAAGAGCTTTTAAACACCATGTTGGATTTAGAGTTCCAAATTCATCTATCTATATAGGAGAGAACAGAGTAAAACCTAAAAATAAAAACTGCTACTGTAAACGAACGCTTCAACCTAGGAGAACAAAATTTGGCGAGCCAATTGGGATATGTGTAACGATCATTACCACCAAGTATCATCAAGATTGGGTGAAAAATATTTGCTGGTATTTCAGAAACTCCTTATATCTTAGAAGCTTGGCAACCCCTCTCATTTAAAGTGCTTTTCCACAGTCTGTGCCTAGGGCGACTTGAAGAGGTAACAAACCATAGAGACAAAACTGAGAACTCCTTTACTTTGTCAAGTTTCAAAGAGCTATTACACACCATGTTGGACTTAGAGTTCCAAATTCATCTATCTATGTAGGAGAGAACAGAGAGATACCCAAATATAAAAACTGCTACTGTAGACGAACGCTTCATGAAGAAGAACAACATTTGGTGAGCCAAGTGGGATTTGTGTACTGATCATTACCACCAAGTATGATCAACATTGGGTGAAAAAATATTTGCTGGTATTTCGTAAACTCGTTATTTCTTAGAAGCTTGGCAACCCCTCTCAATGAAAGTGCTTTTCCACAGTCTGTGCCTAGGTATACTTGAAGAAGAAACAAACCATAGAGACAAAACTGAGAACTCCTATATTTTGTCAACTTTCAAAGAGCTACTACAAACCATGTTGAATTTAGAGTTCTAAATTCATCTATCTATATAACAGAGAACAGAGTGATACCTAAAAATATAAACTGCTACTGTAAATGAACGCTTCAACATAGAAGAACAAATTTGGTGAGTCAAGTAGGATTTGTGTACCAATCATTACCACCAAGTATCATCAAGATTGGGTGAAAAAATATTTGCTGGTATTTCGGAAACACTTTATTTCTTCGAAGCTTGGCAACCCCTCTCAATGAAAGTGGTTTTCCACAGTCTGTGCCTAGGACTACTTGAAGTGGAAACAAACCATAGAGAAAAAACAGAGAACTCCTTTATTTTGTCAACTTTCAAAGAGCTACTACAAACCATGTTGGATTTAGAGTTCCAAATTCATCTATCTATATAGGAGAGAACAGAGTGAAACCTAAAAATAAAAACTGGTACTGTAAACGAACGCTGCAACCTAGAAGAACAAAATTTGGTGAGCCAAGTGGAAATTGTGTCCTTGTCATTACCACCACGTATCATCAATCTTGGGTGACAAAACATTTGCTGGTATTTGGGAAACTCGTAATTTCTTGGAAGCTTGGCAACCCCTCTCAATGAAAGTGCTTTTCCACAGTCTCTGCATAGGGCTATATGAAGCAGAAACAAATCATAGAGACAAAACTGAGAAATCCTTTATTTTGTCAAGTTTCAAAGAGCTACTACAAACCATATTGGATTATAGTTCCAAATTCATCTATCTATATAAGAGAGAACAGAGGGAACCTAAAAATATAAACTGCTACTGTAAAGGAACGCGTCAACCTAGAAGAACAGAATTTGGTGAGTCAAGTGGGATTTGTGTAGCGATCATCACCACCAAGTATCATCAAGATTGGGTGAAAAAATATTTGCTGGTATTTCGGAAACTCGTTATTTCTTAAAAGCTTGGCAACCCCTCTCAATAAAAGTGCTTTTCCACAGTGTGTGCCCAGGGCGACTTGAAGTGGAAACAAATCATAGAGACAAAACTGAGAACTCCTTTATTTTGTCAACTTTCAAAGAGCTACTGCAAACCATGTATGATTTAGAGATCCAACTTCATCTATCTCTATAGGAGAGAACAGAGTGAAACCTAAAAATAAAAACTGCTACTGTAAACGAACTCTTTCACCTAGATGAACAAAATTTGGTGAGTCAAGTGGGATTTGTGTACCGATCATTACTACCAAGTATCATCAAGATTGGGTGAAAAAATATTTGCTGGTATTTCGGAAACTCGTTATTTCTTAAAAGCTTGGCAACCCCTCAATGAAAGTGCTTTTCCACAGTCTGTGCCTAGGACTACTTGAAGAGGAAACAAAACATAGAGACAAAATTGAAAACTACTTTATTTTGTCAAGTTTCAAAGAGCTACTGCAAACCATGTTGGATTTAGAGTTCCAAATTCATCTATCTATATAGGAGAGAACAGAGTGAAACCTAAATATAAAAACTGCTACAGTAAGCGAATGATTCAACATAGAAGAACAAAATTTGGAGAGCCAAGTGGGATTTGTTCACCGATCATCACCACCAAGTATCATCAAGTTTCGGTGAAAAAATATTTGCTGGTATTTCGGAAACCCGTTATTTCTTAGAAGCTTGGCAACCCCTCTCAATGAAAGTGCTTTTCCACCGTTTGTGCCTGGGGCTACTTGAAGACGAAACAAAGCATAGAGCCAAAACTAAGAACTCCTTTATATTGTCAGGTTTCAAAAAGCCATTACAAACCATGTTGTATTTAGAGTTCCAAATTCATCTATCAATATACGAGAGAACAGAGTGAAACCTAAACATAAAAACTGCTGGTGTATACGAACACTTCAACCTAGAAGAACAAAATTTGGTGAGCCAAATGGGATTTGTGTACTGATCATTACCACCAAGTATCATCAAGATTGGGTGAAAAAATATTTGCTGGTATTTCGGAAACTCGTAATTTCTTGGAAGCTTGGCAACCGCTCTCAATGAAAGTGCTTTTCCACAGTCACTGCTTAGGGCTACTTGAAGCGGAAACAAATCATAGACACAAAACTGAGAACTCCTTCATTTTGTCAAGTTTCAAAGAGCTACTACAAACCATGTTGGATTTAGAGTTCCAAATTCATCTATATATAGGAGAGAACAGAGTGAAACCTAAATATAAAAATTGCTACTGTAGACGAACGCTTCAACCTAGAAGAACAAAATTTGGTGAACCAAGTAGGATTTGTGTACCGATCTTCACCACCAAGTATCATCAAGATTGGGTGAAAAAATATTTCCTGGTATTTAGGAAACTCGTTATTTCTTAGAAGCTTGGCAAACCCTCTAAATGAAAGTGCTTTTCCACAGTCTGTGCCTAGGGCTACTTGAAGAGGAAACAAACCATAGAGACAAAACTGAGAACTCCTTTATTATGTCAAGTTTCAAAGAGCCACTACAAACCATGATGGATTTAGAGTTCCAAATTCATCTATCTATATAGCAGATAACAGAGTGAAACCTAAACATAAAAACTGCTACTGTAGACGAACGCTTAAACCTAGAAGAACAAAATTTTTGAGCCAAGTGGGAATTGTGTACTTGTCATTACCACCAAGTATCATCAAGATTGGGTGAAAAAATATTTCCTGGTATTTCGGAAACTCGTTTTTTCTTAGAAGCTTGGCAACCGATCTCAATGAATGTGCTTTTCCACAGTCTGTGCCTAGGGCTACTTGAAGAGGAAACAAACCACAGAGACAAAACTGAGAACTCTTTTATTTTGTCAAGTTTCAAATAGCTACTACAAACCATGTTGGATTTAGAGTTCCAAATTCATGTATCTATTTAGGAGAGAACAGAGTGAAACCATAACATAAAAACTGCTACTGTAGACGAACGCTTCAACCTAGAAGAACAAAATTTGGTGAGCCATGTGGGATTTGTGGACCGCTCATCACCACCAAGTATCACCAAGATTGGGTGAAAAAATATTTGCTGGTATTTCAGAAACTCGTTATTTCTTAGAAGCTTGGCAACCCCTCTCAATGAAAGTGCTTTTCCACAGTCTGTGCCTAGGGCTACTAAAAGAGGAAACAAACCATAGAGACAAAACTGAGAACTCTTTTATTTTGACAAGTTCCAAAGAGCTACTACAAACCATGTTGGATTTAGAGTTCCAAATTCAACTATCTATATAGAGAGAACAGAGTGAAACCTAAAAATAAAATCTGCTACTGTAGACGAACGCTTCAACCTAGAAGAACAAAATTTGGTGAGCCATGTGGGATTTGTGTCCTTGTCATTACCACCAAGTATCATCAAGATTGGGTGAAAAAATATTTGCTGGTATTTCGGAAACTCGTTATTTCTTAGAAGCTTGGCAACCCCTCTCAATGAAAGTACTTTTCCACAGTCTGTGCCTAGGCTACTTGAAGAGGAAACAAACCATAGAGAGAAAACTGAAAACTCCTTTATTTTGTCAAGTTTCAAAGAGCCACTACAACCATATTGGATTTAGCGTTCCAAATACATCTATCTATATAGCAGAGAACAGAGTGAAACCCTAACATAAAAATTGCTACTGTAGACGAACGCTTCAACCTAGAAGAACAAAATTTGGTGAGCCAAGTGGGATTTGTGTACTGATCATTACTACCAAGTATCTTCAACATTGGGTGAAAAAAATATTTGCTGGTATTTCGGAAACTCGTAATTTCTTGGAAGCTTGGCAACCCCTCTCAATGAAAGTGCTTTTCCACAGTCACTGCTTAGGGCTACTTGAAGCGGAAACAAATCATAGAGACAAAACTGAGAACTCCTTTATTTTGTCAAGTTTCAAAGAGCTACTACAAACCATGTTAGATTTAGAGTTCCAAATTCATCTATATATAGGAGAGAACAGAGTGAAACCTAAATATAAAAATTACTACTGTAGACGAACCCTTCAACCTAGAAGAACAAAATTTGGTGAACCAAGTGGGATTTGTGTACCGATCTTCACCAGCAAGTATCATGAAGATTATGTGAAAAAAATATTTGCTGGTAATTCGGAAACTAGTTATTTCTTAGAAGCTTGGCAACCCCTCTCAATCAAATTGCTTTTCCACAGTCTCTGCTTATGGCTACTTGAAGAGGAAACAAAACATAGAGACAAAACTGAAAACTACTTTATTTTGTGAAGTTTCAAAGAGCTACTGCAAACCATGTTGGATTTAGAGTTCCAAATTCATCTATCTATATAGGAGAGAACAGAGTGAAACCTAAATATAAAAACTGCTACAGTAGACGAACGCTTCACCTTGAAGAACAAAATTTGGTGAGCCAAGTGGGATTTGTGTACTGATCATTACTACCAAGTATCTTCAACATTGGGTGAAAAAAATATTTGCTGGTATTTCGGAAACTCGTAATTTCTTGGAAGCTTGGCAACCCCTCTCAATGAAAGTGCTTTTCCACAGTCATTGCCTAAGGCTAATTAAAGAGGAAACAATCCATAGAGACAAAACTGATACCTCCTTTATTTTGTCAAGTTTCAAAGAGCTACTACAAACCATGTTGGATTTAGAGTCCCAAATTTATCTATCTATATAGGAGAGAACAGAGTGAAACCTAAAAATAAAAACTGCTACTGTAAACGAATGCTTCAAACTAGAAGAACAAAATTTGGTGAGCCAAGAGGGATTTGTGTACTGATCATTACCACCAAGTATCATCAAGATTGAGTGAAAAAATATTTGCTGGTATTTCGGAAACTCGTTATTTCTTAGAAGCTTGGCAACCCCTCTCAATGAAAGTGCTTTTCCACAGTCTCTGCTTATGGCTAGTTGAAACGGGAACAAATCATAGAGACAAAACTGAGAACTCCTTTATTTTCTCAAGTTTCAAAGAGCTACTACAAACCATGTTGGATTTAGAGTTCCAAGTTCATCTATCTATATAGGAGAGAACAGAGTGAAACCTAAAAATAAAAACTGCTACTGAAAACGAACGCATCAACCTAGACGAACAATATTTGGTGAGTCAAGTGGGATTTGTGTACCGATCATTACCACCAAGTATCATCAAGATTGGGTGAAAAAATATTTGCTGGTATTTCAGAAACTCGTTATTTTTTAGAAGCTTGGCAACCGCTCTCAATGAATGTGCTTTTCCACAGTCTGTGCCTAGGGCTACTTGAAGAGGAAACAAACCACAGAGACAAAACTGAAGACTCTTTTATTTTGTCAAGTTTCAAAGAGCTACTGCAAACCATATTGGATTTAGAGTTCCAAATTCATCTATCTATTTATGAGAGAACAGAGTGAAACCTAAATATAAAAACTGCTACTGTAGACGAACGATTCAACCTAGAAGAACAAAATTTAGTGAGCCACGTTGGATTTGTGGACCCCTTATCACCTCCAAGTATCATCAATATTGGGTGAAAAAAATATTTGCTGGTATTTCGGAAACTCGTAATTTCTTGGAAGCTTGGCAACCCCTCTCAATGAAAGTGCTTTCCCACAGTCATTGACTAGGGCTACTTGAAGAGGAAACAAAACATAGAGACAAAACTGAGACCTCTTTTATTTTGTCAAGTTTCCAATAGCTACTACAAATAATGTTGGATTTAGAGTTCCAAATTCATCTATCTATATAGAGAGAACATAGTGAAACGTAAAATTAAATACTGCTACTGTAAACGAACGCTTCAACCTCAAAGAACAAAATTTGGTGAGCCAAGTGGGATTTGTGTACTTGTCATTACCACCACGTATCATCACGATTGGGTAAAAATATATTTGCTGATATTTCGAAAACTCGTAATTTCTTGGAAGCTTGGCAAACCCTTTCAATGAAAGTGCTTTTCCACAGTCTGTGCCTACGGCTACTTGCAGAGGAAAGAAACCATAGAGACAAAACTGAGAACTCCTTTATTTTTTCAAGTTTCAAAGAGCTACTACAAACCATGTTGGATTTAGAGTTCCAAATTCATCTATCTATATAGGAGAGAACAGAGTGAAACCTAAAAATAAAAACTGGTACTGTAAACGAACGCTGCAACCTAGAAGAACAAAATTTGGTGAGCCAAGTGGAAATTGTCTCCTTGTCATTACCACCACGTATCATCAATCTTGGGTGACAAAACATTTGCTGGTATTTCGGAAACTCGTAATTTCTTGGAAGCTTGGCAACCCCTCTCAATGAAAGTGCTTTTCCACAGTCTCTGCATAGGGCTATATGAAGCAGAAACAAATCATAGAGACAAAACTGAGAAATCCTTTATTTTGTCAAGTTTCAAAGAGCTACTACAAACCATATTGGATTATAGTTCCAAATTCATCTATCTATATAAGAGAGAACAGAGGGAACCTAAAAATATAAACTGCTACTGTAAAGGAACGCGTCAACCTAGAAGAACAGAATTTGGTGAGTCAAGTGGGATTTGTGTAGCGATCATCACCACCAAGTATCATCAAGATTGGGTGAAAAAATATTTGCTGGTATTTCGGAAACTCGTTATTTCTTAAAAGCTTGGCAACCCCTCTCAATAAAAGTGCTTTTCCACAGTGTGTGCCCAGGGCGACTTGAAGTGGAAACAAATCATAGAGACAAAACTGAGAACTCCTTTATTTTGTCAACTTTCAAAGAGCTACTGCAAACCATGTATGATTTAGAGATCCAACTTCATCTATCTCTATAGGAGAGAACAGAGTGAAACCTAAAAATAAAAACTGCTACTGTAAACGAACTCTTCCACCTAGATGAACAAAATTTGGTGAGTCAAGTGGGATTTGTGTACCGATCATTACTACCAAGTATCATCAAGATTGGGTGAAAAAATATTTGCTGGTATTTCGGAAACTCGTTATTTCTTAAAAGCTTGGCAACCCCTCAATGAAAGTGCTTTTCCACAGTCTGTGCCTAGGACTACTTGAAGAGGAAACAAAACATAGAGACAAAATTGAAAACTACTTTATTTTGTCAAGTTTCAAAGAGCTACTGCAAACCATGTTGGATTTAGAGTTCCAAATTCATCTATCTATATAGGAGAGAACAGAGTGAAACCTAAATATAAAAACTGCTACAGTAAGCGAACGCTTCAACCTAGAAGAACAAAATTTGGAGAGCCAAGTGGGATTTGTTCACCGATCATCACCACCAAGTATCATCAAGTTTCGGTGAAAAAATATTTGCTGGTATTTCGGAAACCCGTTATTTCTTAGAAGCTTGGCAACCCCTCTCAATGAAAGTGCTTTTCCACCGTTTGTGCCTGGGGCTACTTGAAGACGAAACAAAGCATAGAGCCAAAACTAAGAACTCCTTTATATTGTCAGGTTTCAAAAAGCCATTACAAACCATGTTGTATTTAGAGTTCCAAATTCATCTATCAATATACGAGAGAACAGAGTGAAACCTAAACATAAAAACTGCTGGTGTATACGAACACTTCAACCTAGAAGAACAAAATTTGGTGAGCCAAATGGGATTTGTGTACTGATCATTACCACCAAGTATCATCAAGATTGGGTGAAAAAATATTTTCTGGTATTTCGGAAACTCGTAATTTCTTGGAAGCTTGGCAACTGCTCTCAATGAAAGTGCTTTTCCACAGTCACTGCTTAGGGCTACTTGAAGCGGAAACAAATCATAGACACAAAACTGAGAACTCCTTCATTTTGTCAAGTTTCAAAGAGCTACTACAAACCATGTTGGATTTAGAGTTCCAAATTCATCTATATATAGGAGAGAACAGAGTGAAACCTAAATATAAAAATTGCTACTGTAGACGAACGCTTCAACCTAGAAGAACAAAATTTGGTGAACCAAGTAGGATTTGTGTACCGATCTTCACCACCAAGTATCATCAAGATTGGGTGAAAAAATATTTCCTGGTATTTAGGAAACTCGTTATTTCTTAGAAGCTTGACACAGTGAGCACGTGATCTCTCTCCTTTTCCTCCCCTTTTTTTTTTTTTATTTTGAGGAAACAAACCATAGAGACAAAACTGAGAACTCCTTTATTATGTCAAGTTTCA